>NC_057812.1:45129659-45130413 GCF_018294505.1 Triticum aestivum
AGATCCGGCGCGGCGTGGCAGCAACGTCCAACAGACACCGGGGACGGGAAGGCCCAGAGCAGGGTGGGAGCTGCGATAGCATGGGGATGGTGCTGGGCAGCGCTTGGGTGGGTGGCCAGCGGCGCCGGAGCGGCGACCGCCAGGGAGGGCTGGTGGGTTGTTGGGTTGGGGCGGCGGCCGTCGCGAGAGCGAGAGCGTGGACGAGGCATTTGTTCGTATTACTGGCCGGGGATGTGATGTAAGGGGGGATGTGCGGTATATACGATAAACATTGCTTTCAAGATAAAAGCTTGTTCATCTGTTTCCATCGGCCTAAACTGTTTTGTTTTTCTTTTCTGGGGTGAGATGGATATACAAATTTTATCTACACAGGCAGGGGGCGGAGCTTTGTAGGGACCAAACCGGGCCATGGCCCCGCCCAAGAATTTGACAACTTTTCTACCTATGCATCTTCCTAGCCCAGTCCAGCCGAAGGGGTGCTTTTCACTCCCCTCCCCTCCCGAGTCCCCTCTCCCTTCCTGAGTCGCCCCCCGCGTGGGCGGCCGGGAGGCTCCCAGATCCTGTCGGCCGGCCCTCCCCCACTCCTCCTCCTCCCCCCTTGCCGCCGCCCAAGGGCGCGGCCAGGCGAAGCCTGGTCGTCGCCGGCGGCGGCGGGGACTCGGGCCCTCTCGCTCGCGTGGGGCTTGCGTGGGCCGGCGCCCCCGGGTCGGAGCGTGGCGGCGGGCCGGACGCCACGGCGGGTGGTGGCGGCGCC
>NC_057812.1:46217080-46233789 GCF_018294505.1 Triticum aestivum
AAGGCAAGTTGATGTCGTTCTTTTCGTGGGCTGCATGTTCCTCTCTCCGGACATTAATACTGCAGTAGTTGAACCAAACGTTGAGACAGCGAGACCATTCCTGCTATTTCGTTTGAGTATCTGTAGATACTACATGCATTATATATAATTGTAAACCATCCTAGCTTCCTCAGTTAGCAAAAATAGACACGTCTATGTAAGAAGTTTGGGATATGTCCTAGCTCTGTCCGGTTCATTATATGATTTAACACGAGCTCTACCATGTTGACATAATTCAAGTCATTAGTGTTCGAGGTAGAATACTACAGTTAGGATTAATTTCATATGCATAGGCATATACATTCTCTTCACATCGACGAGTGGATTTATCCCATTAAAAATTTGTGAGATGTGTAATGGTTACCGTACAAGATCCGTCTTAACTTCAGTTCTTTAGTAGATGAAGCACAAGATCCACACCGAGATGAACATTTTGATGGAATAGTGAAGCATCAGATACACTAATAGTTTTTTTACAAATATGCCTGTCGACAAAAAAGAGGTTCCTGATATCTTTACTTGGTTAGGATTTGCTGACCAAAAAGAAAGGATGGCCACAAGTGTATATCATATATTGATTTATATAATAATTAGTTCCACATCAGCAAAGGAGCTCTTCAGTAGGTATTGGATAATCAAGTTGAAGTTCAACATATAGTTCAGAACCTTCACATTCTCACTGTTTCTGTCATATCATATCTCTACGCAGCGTGTGGTCATAATTTAGATCATTGATCTGATGTTCCTCATCTTTCAAGTAGAAAGTTTGTGCTATAGCCTATACTTAATCATGGACGGATTTTTCCAAGAGGAGTCTGTTCTTTGTTATAGTTCTTTATCAAGTTCGAACATATAACTCACTCAGTCTTGCCTATTTCCAGTTACAATGCTCATGTCAAACTAGGACCAGCTCCTGATTTTTTTAGTTATCATAGTATTTACTACTAGAAGAAAGAATTAGTATTTATTACTAGAAGAATGACTTTACCTCAACTGGATATATACGTGACATGTGTATAAGATCCGTGAGAAACATCGCTGCACAAAGTGTCGAAGTCTAGGTTGCACCATTTACATTCTATTGTTATATCAACTGACCTCACTCTTTTAATATGCTTGGCTGACAATATAGCTGTAGGATAAATTCTCCTTACTAAAAATACACTTCCTTTGTGTTAAAGTTGTATGTAGGTCATTTAGTGAATGTCTGGAAAGTACACAAATGGTTTATGATTTGTATTCAAATATTTTTGTTGATTTTCTTAGAAGAAAATCCCTTGAACCCTAAGATGCACTTTTATCAATGGAGGAAGGCCCATGCAATATCTTTCATGAAACGTAAGAAGGAGCTACACTTTAATGTACAAGTGCCATATAAGAAGTAAAGGAGCATTGCTGTTGAGAATGACGTTCTGGCTCTCCGGAGCGTGCGCTCGCGTGTGAATAGTAAACAACAAAATATAGTAAATGTTTTCAAAAAATTCTGAATTTTTTTGTAGAAGTTTGTGTTAGTGTCGCAAGCATTCTTGAAAATTTTCATGTGAAACGGAGCAGCGGCATTTCGCGTGGTGAAAAAAAACAAATTTAGGGTGACATTCTGGGGTAACATTTGGTGTTTATTTTGATTTACTTCACAGGACCAAAATGTTTAATCTTTTTGCCTACAAATTTGTATGTAGCATTTGGATGTGAGAAAGAACACATATAATTATTTTGACATTTCAAAATATTTTCGCACGCAGGAGCGCGCTCTCCCGGGAGCACCAACGGATTTCCGTGCTACCGTAGACAACTGGTCCAAGAGGAGTTGTTTATGGCAAAGCAAGTCTGTGAGTCAGGAGAAATATATGTCCCTCGAACAAAACATAACATGTCGTGAAGGAGGCATCCCGATCCGCGGATAGAGCATAGAATGAGTACCAAATTAATCATGAAAATTTATTGACATGGGAAACACAAACCCTAATGTTAATGATCTATAACAAACATAAAATATATATTTTTGAAAATCTGCTTGCGCACATGAATTAAAGATGTATCTCGCACACGTGACATTCTATTTACCATAATTTTGCGCTGACTATAGAACTATATTATTTCCAGCTGCATAACTAAATAAGTTTGTCTATGTAAACATAAATTTTATTCCAAGAACTTACAACAAATCAAATAATATATTCTCAAAATTTAGCTTCATAACATCCTAGCCCGCGCATCGAGTGGGCCACTTTGCTAGTGGAATAAATTTCGACCCAAAATTAAAATGCCACAAACTACACACCGAGGGGAATATACTAGAAAATCCCACAAAAATTAGAAACACCCAACCATTTATTTAGAAGACTAAACATTTATAGCCATTAGATGTGTTTTAAGTGAAAATAATTACCCACCATTGCCATTATGAGGGAAAACGTTTTGCCATGATGACATGAATAGGAATTTGCTAAAAAAACATGGATGACGTGGGTGCATAGGACTTTCAAACAAAAATAAACCTAAGCTACATGTATCTCGTGGGCTGTGGAAAAAAATATCCCTACCTAAGCTACATGTATTACACGGGCTGAGAAAAAGAAATATCCCTTTAATATTCCATCTACTGTACATGATGACATGCATAGGACTTTCCTAAACAAAAATGCATGCCGTGGGTGCACAGGACTTCCCTCCAAAAATAAAGCTAAGCTACATGTATCACGTGGGCTGAGGAAAAAAAATATCCCTTTGATATTCCATCTACCGTAACTTCTCCAGTTCCTCCTCACGATGACCCTGTCGCTGCTGCCGCCGCCACCGCTCAGCCGTGGCCCTCAACTTGCCTACGCTAGGATCTTTATTAGCTTCATCCATGGCTGGTGATGAAACATCTAAGAGCTGCACTTTCGTGCAACAACCTCCGTGTCGCTCTCCTTCAATAGTCTGTACTATGGCATGCAGATCAGGGTAAACGAGGTTGCAATCTCAGCAGGTGCATGCACTCATGGATGGAGCTATGTACATATTTGATGGTATTTGTATTTGTTGGATGACTTGCCTTACTGTTTCTTGTGTGTAGAAGCATGTGATATATTGAGGGAAACGGATGCAATTGATTGGTGAACTGGGACACAGTCCACGGGCTAATGAACCTGGAAGCTTAGAATCTCTATTCAGAATTAGAGATGTGCGCGCTCAAAAATTTAGATGGCTTTGTGTCCAACAAAAGATTTAATGAGGTTTCCAAAGAATATCTTCTTAGTGTATTTCAGCACTCCGGCTTCTGTGTCGATTGGTAACGGAGACAACTTTCTATTATGGCAGGATTATTCAATCAATGAGTTGTCTATGCCTAATATGGTACTGGTACGTGGCAAGTACTCCCTCGGTTCGGAATTACTTGTCTCGGAAATGGATGTATTTAGAACTAAAATATATCTAGATACATCCATTTCTGCGACAAGTAATCCCGAACGGAGGGAGTATGTTATAAATGCTCCATCTATTTCTGCACAATATATACAACTTAAAATCTCTTCTCAGCATCGGCAAATGCAAAACAAGGTCGAGGAAGGATACATAGTTGGCTGGCATTGTGTGCAAGTACATGACTAAGACCATGGTAACCGTCACATGTAGTGCATGGCTCGGAGATTTTCTTTTTATAACATGTTTATACCTGCAGGTTGATGCTCAGTTAACACAAGCTTTTCATTTTTCTACAGAAACGAAGGCAAGTTGATGTCGTTCTTTTCGTGGGCTGCATATTCCTCTCTCCGGACATTAATACTGCAGTAGTTGAACCAAACGTTGAGACAGCGAGACCATTCCTGCTATTTCGTTTGAGTATCTGTAGATACTACATGCATTATATATAATTGTAAACCATCCTAGCTTCCTCAGTTAGCAAAAATAGACACGTCTATGTAAGAAGTTTGGGATATGTCCTAGCTCTGTCCGGTTCATTATATGATTTAACACGAGCTCTACCATGTTGACATAATTCAAGTCATTAGTGTTCGAGGTAGAATACTACAGTTAGGATTAATTTCATATGCATAGGCATATACATTCTCTTCACATCGACGAGTGGATTTATCCCATTAAAAATTTGTGAGATGTGTAATGGTTACCGTACAAGATCCGTCTTAACTTCAGTTCTTTAGTAGATGAAGCACAAGATCCACACCAAGATGAACATTTTGATGGAATAGTGAAGCATCAGATACACTAATAATTTTTTTACAAATATGCCTGTCGACAAAAAAGAGGTTCCTGATATCTTTACTTGGTTAGGATTTGCTGACCAAAAAGAAAGGATGGCCACAAGTGTATATCATATATCGATTTATATAATAATTAGTTCCACGTCAGCAAAGGAGCTCTGCAGTAGGTACTGGATAATCAAGTTGAAGTTCAACATATAGTTCAGAACCTTCACATTCTCACTGTTTCTGTCATATCATATCTCTACGCAGCGTGTGGTCATAATTTAGATCATTGATCTGATGTTGCTCATCTTTCAAGTAGAAAGTTTGTGCTATAGCCTATACTTAATCATGGACGGATTTTTCCAAGAGGAGTCTGTTCTTTGTTATAGTTCTTTATCAAATTCGAACATATAACTCACTCAGTCTTGCCTATTTCCAGTTACAATGCTCGTGTAAAACTAGGACCAGCTCCTGATTTTTTTAGTTATCATAGTATTTACTACTAGAAGAAAGAATTAGTATTTATTACTAGAAGAATGACTTTACCTCAACTGGATATATACGTGACATGTGTATAAGATGTGTGAGAAACATCGCTGCACAAAGTGTCGAAGTCTAGGTTGCACCATTTACATTCTATTGTTATATCAACTGACCTACTCTTTTAATATGCTTGGCTGAAAATATAGCTGTAGGATAAATTCTCCTTACTAAAAATACACTTCCTTTGTGTTAAAGTTGTATGTAGGTCATTTAGTGAATGTCTGGAAAGTACACAAATGGTTTATGATTTGTATTCAAATATTTTTGTTGATTTTCTTATAAGAAAATCCCTTGAACCCTAAGATGCACTTTTATCAATGGAGGAAGGCCCATGCAATATCTTTCATGAAACGTAAGAAGGAGCTACACTTTAATGTACAAGTGCCATATAAGAAGTAAAGGAGCATTGCTGTTGAGACTGACCTTCTGGCTCTCCGGAGCGTGCGCTCGCGTGTGAATAGTAAACAACAAAATATAGTAAATGTTTTCAAAAAAGTCTGAATTTTTTTGTAGATGTTTGTGTTAGTGTCGCAAGCATTCTTGAAAATTTTCATGTGAAACGGAGCAGCGGCATTTCGCGTGGTGAAAAAAACAAATTTAGGGTGACATTTTGGGGTAACATTTTGTGTTTATTTTGATTTACTTCACAGGACCAAAATGTTTAATCTTTTTGCCTACAAATTTGTATGTAGCATTTGGATGTGAGAAAGAACACATATAATTATTTTGACATTTCAAAATATTTTCGCACGCAGGAGCGCGCTCTCCCGGGAGCACCAACGGATTTCCGTGCTACCGTAGACAACTGGTCCAAGAGGAGTTGTTTATGGCAAAGCAAGTCTGTGAGTCAGGAGAAATATATGTCCCTCGAACAAAACATTCCATGTCGTGAAGGAGGCATCCCGATCCGCGGATAGAGCATAGAATGAGTACCAAATTAATCATGAAAATTTATTGACATGGGAAAAACAAACCCTAATGTTAATGATCTATAACAAACATAAAGTATATATTTTTGAAAATCTGCTTGCGCACATGAATTAAAGATGTATCTCGCACACGTGATATTCTATTTACCATAATTTTGCGCTGACTATAGAACTATATTATTTCCAGCTGCATAACTAAATAAGTTTGTCTATGTAAACATAAATTTTATTCCAAGAACTTACAACAAATCAAATAATATATTCTCAAAATTTAGCTTCATAAAATCCTAGCCTGCGCATCGAGTGGGCCACTTTGCTAGTGGAATAAATTTCGACCCAAAATTAAAATGCCACAAACTACACACCGAGGGGAATATACTAGAAAATCCCACAAAAATTAGAAACACCCAACCATTTATTTAGAAGACTAAACATTTATAGCCATTAGATGTGTTTTAAGTGAAAATAATTACCCACCATTGCCATTATGAGGGAAAACGTTTTGCCATGATGACATGAATAGGAATTTGCTAAAAAAACATGGATGACGTGGGTGCATAGGACTTTCCAACAAAAATAAACCTAAGCTACATGTATCACGTAGGCTGTGGAAAAAAATATCCCTACCTAAGCTACATGTATTACACGGGCTGAGAAAAAGAAATATCCCTTTAATATTCCATCTACTGTACATGATGACATGCATAGGACTTTCCTAAACAAAAATGCATGCCGTGGGTGCACAGGACTTCCCTCCAAAAATAAAGCTAAGCTACATGTATCACGTGGGCTGAGGAAAAAAAATATCCCTTTGATATTCCATCTACCGTAACTTCTCCAGTTCCTCCTCACGATGACCCTGTCGCTGCTGCCGCCGCCACCGCTCAGCCGTGGCCCTCAACTTGCCTACGCTAGGATCTTTATTAGCTTCATCCATGGCTGGTGATGAAACATCTAAGAGCTGCACTTTCGTGCAACAACCTCCGTGTCGCTCTCCTTCAATAGTCTGTACTATGGCATGCAGATCAGGGTAAACGAGGTTGCAATCTCAGCAGGTGCACGCACTCATGGATGGAGCTATGTCATATTTGATGGTATTTGTATTTGTTGGATGACTTGCCTTACTGTTTCTTGTGTGTAGAAGCATGTGATATATTGAGGGAAACGGATGCAATTGATTGGTGAACTGGGACACAGTCCACCGGCTAATGAACCTGAAAGCTTAGAATTTCTATTCAGAATTAGAGATGTGCGCGCTCAAAAATTTAGATGGCTTTGTGTCCAACAAACAGATTTAATGAGGTTTCCAAAGAATATCTTCTTAGTGTATTTCAGCACTCCGGCTTCTGTGTCGATTGGTAACGGAGACAACTTTCTATTATGGCAGGATTATTCAATCAATGAGTTGTCTATGCCTAATATGGTACTGGTACGTGGCAAGTACTCCCTCCGTTCGGAATTACTTGTCTCGGAAATGGATGTATTTAGAACTAAAATATATCTAGATACATCCATTTCTGCGACAAGTAATCCCGAACGGAGGGAGTATGTTATAAATGCTCCATCTATTTCTGCACAATATATACAACTTAAAATCTCTTCTCAGCATCGGCAAATGCAAAACAAGGTCGAGGAAGGATACATAGTTGGCCGGCATTGTGTGCAACTACATGACTAAGACCATGGTAACCTTCACATGTAGTGCATGGCTCGGAGATTTTCTTTTTATAACATGTTTATACCTGCAGGTTGATGCTCAGTTAACACAAGCTTTTCATTTTTCTACAGAAACGAAGGCAAGTTGATGTCGTTCTTTTCGTGGGCTGCATGTTCTTCTCTCCGGACATTAATACTGCAGTAGTTGAACCAAACGTTGAGACAGCGAGACCATTCCTGCTATTTCGTTTGAGTATCTGTAGATACTACATGCATTATATATAATTGTAAACCATCCTAGCTTCCTCAGTTAGCAAAAATAGACACGTCTATGTAAGAAGTTTGGGATATGTCCTAGCTCTGTCCGGTTCATTATATGATTTAACACGAGCTCTACCATGTTGACATAATTCAAGTCATTAGTGTTCGAGGTAGAATACTACAGTTAGGATTAATTTCATATGCATAGGCATATACATTCTCTTCACATCGACGAGTGGATTTATCCCATTAAAAATTTGTGAGATGTGTAATGGTTACCGTACAAGATCCGTCTTAACTTCAGTTCTTTAGTAGATGAAGCACAAGATCCACACCAAGATGAACATTTTGATGGAATAGTGAAGCATCAGATACACTAATATTTTTTTACAAATATGCCTGTCGACAAAAAAGAGGTTCCTGATATCTTTACTTGGTTAGGATTTGCTGACCAAAAAGAAAGGATGGCCACAAGTGTATATCATATATCGATTTATATAATAATTAGTTCCACGTCAGCAAAGGAGCTCTGCAGTAGGTACTGGATAATCAAGTTGAAGTTCAACATATAGTTCAGAACCTTCACATTCTCACTGTTTCTGTCATATCATATCTCTACGCAGCGTGTGGTCATAATTTAGATCATTGATCTGATGTTGCTCTTCTTTCAAGTAGAAAGTTTATGCTATAGCCTATACTTAATCATGGACGGATTTTTCCAAGAGGAGTTTGTTCTTTGTTATAGTTCTTTATCAAGTTCGAACATATAACTCACTCAGTCTTGCCTATTTCCAGTTACAATGCTCATGTCAAACTAGGACCAGCTCCTGATTTTTTTAGTTATCATAGTATTTACTACTAGAAGAAACAATTAGTATTTATTACTAGAAGAATGACTTTACCTCAACTGGATATATAGGTGACATGTGTATAAGATGTGTGAGAAACATCGCTGCACAAAGTGTCGAAGTCTAGGTTGCCCCATTTACATTCTATTGTTATATCAACTGACCTCACTCTTTTAATATGCTTGGCTGACAATATAGCTGTAGGATAAATTCTCCTTACTAAAAATACACTTCCTTTGTGTTAAAGTTGTATGTAGGTCATTTAGTGAATGTCTGGAAAGTACACAAATGGTTTATGATTTGTATTCAAATATTTTTGTTGATTTTCTTATAAGAAAATCCCTTGAACCCTAAGATGCACTTTTATCAATGGAGGAAGGCCCATGCAATATCTTTCATGAAACGTAAGAAGGAGCTACACTTTAATGTACAAGTGCCATATAAGAAGTAAAGGAGCATTGCTGTTGAGAATGACGTTCTGGCTCTCCCGAGCGTGCGCTCGCGTGTGAATAGTAAACAACAAAATATAGTAAAGGTTTTCAAAAAAGTCTGAATTTTTTTGTAGAAGTTTGTGTTAGTGTCGCAAGCATTCTTGAAAATTTTCATGTGAAACGGAGCAGCGGCATTTCGCATGGTGAAAAAAAACAAATTTAGGGTGACATTTTGGGGTAACATTTGGTGTTTATTTTGATTTACTTCACAGGACCAAAATGTTTAATCTTTTTGCCTACAAATTTGTATGTAGCATTTGGGTGTGAGAAAGAACACATATAATTATTTTGACATTTCAAAATATTTTCGCACGCAGGAGCGCGCTCTCCCGGGAGCACCAACGGATTTCCGTGCTACCGTAGACAACTGGTCCAAGAGGAGTTGTTTATGGCAAAGCAAGTCTGTGAGTCAGGAGAAATATTTGTCCCTCGAACAAAACATTCCATGTCGTGAAGGAGGCATCCCGATCCGCGGATAGAGGATAGAATGAGTACCAAATTAATCATGAAAATTTATTGACATGGGAAAAACAAACCCTAACGTTAATGATCTATAACAAACATAAAGTATATATTTTTGAAAATCTGCTTGCGCACATGAATTAAAGATGTATCTCGCACACGTGACATTCTATTTACCATAATTTTGCGCTGACTATAGAACTATATTATTTCCAGCTGCATAACTAAATAAGTTTGTCTATGTAAACATAAATTTTATTCCAAGAACTTACAACAAATCAAATAATATATTCTCAAAATTTAGCTTCATAAAATCCTAGCCCGCGCATCGAGTGGGCCACTTTGCTAGTGGAATAAATTTCGACCCAAAATTAAAACGCCACAAACTACACACCGAGGGGAATATACTAGAAAATCGCGCAAAAATTAGAAACACCCAACCATTTATTTAGAAGACTAAACATTTATAGCCATTAGATGTGTTTTAAGTGAAAATAATTACCCACCATTGCCATTATGTGGGAAAACGTTTTGCCATGATGACATGCATAGGAATTTGCTAAAAAAACATGGATGACGTGGGTGCATAGGACTTTCCAACAAAAATAAACCTAAGCTACATGTATCACGTGGGCTGTGGAAAAAAATATCCCTACCTAAGCTACATGTATTACAGGGGCTGAGAGAAAGAAATATCCCTTTAATATTCCATCTACTGTACATGATGACATGCATAGGACTTTCCTAAACAAAATGCATGCCGTGGGTGCACAGGACTTCCCTCCAAAAATAAAGCTAAGCTACATATATCACGTGGGCTGAGGAAAAAAAATATCCCTTTGATATTCCATCTACCGTAACTTCTCCAGTTCCTCCTCACGATGACCCTGTCGCTGCTGCCGCCGCCACCGCTCAGCCGTGGCCCTCAACTTGCCTACGCTAGGATCTTTATTAGCTTCATCGGCTGGTGATGAAACATCTAAGAGCTGCACTTTCGTGCAACAACCTCCGTGTCGCTCTCCTTCAATAGTCTGTACTATGGCATGCAGATCAGGGTAAACGAGGTTGCAATCTCAGCAGGTGCATGCACTCATGGATGGAGCTATGTACATATTTGATGGTATTTGTATTTGTTGGATGACTTGCCTTACTGTTTCTTGTGTGTAGAAGCATGTCATATATTGAGGGAAACGGATGCAATTGATTGGTGAACTGGGACACAGTCCACCGGCTAATGAACCTCGAAGCTTAGAATCTCTATTCAGAATTAGAGATGTGCGCGCTCAAAAATTTAGATGGCTTTGTGTCCAACAAACAGATTTAATGAGGTTTCCAAAGAATATCTTCTTAGTGTATTTCAGCACTCCGGCTTCTGTGTCGATTGGTAACGGAGACAACTTTCTATTATGGCAGCATTATTCAATCAATGAGTTGTCTATGCCTAATATGGTACTGGTACGTGGCAAGTACTCTCTCCGTTCGGAATTACTTGTCTCGGAAATGGATGTATTTAGAACTAAAATATATCTAGATACATCCATTTCTGCGACAAGTAATCCCGAACGGAGGGAGTATGTTATAAATGCTCCATCTATTTCTGCACAATATATACAACTTAAAATCTCTTCTCAGCATCGGCAAATGCAAAACAAGGTCGAGGAAGGATACATAGTTGGCTGGCATTGTGTGCAAGTACATGACTAAGACCATGGTAACCGTCACATGTAGTGCATGGCTCGGAGATTTTCTTTTTATAACATGTTTATACCTGCAGGTTGATGCTCAGTTAACACAAGCTTTTCATTTTTCTACAGAAACGAAGGCAAGTTGATGTCGTTCTTTTCGTGGGCTGCATATTCCTCTCTCCGGACATTAATACTGCAGTAGTTGAACCAAACGTTGAGACAGCGAGACCATTCCTGCTATTTCGTTTGAGTATCTGTAGATACTACATGCATTATATATAATTGTAAACCATCCTAGCTTCCTCAGTTAGCAAAAATAGACACGTCTATGTAAGAAGTTTGGGATATGTCCTAGCTCTGTCCGGTTCATTATATGATTTAACACGAGCTCTACCATGTTGACATAATTCAAGTCATTAGTGTTCGAGGTAGAATACTACAGTTAGGATTAATTTCATATGCATAGGCATATACATTCTCTTCACATCGACGAGTGGATTTATCCCATTAAAAATTTGTGAGATGTGTAATGGTTACCGTACAAGATCCGTCTTAACTTCAGTTCTTTAGTAGATGAAGCACAAGATCCACACCAAGATGAACATTTTGATGGAATAGTGAAGCATCAGATACACTAATATTTTTTTACAAATATGCCTGTCGACAGAAAAGAGGTTCCTGATATCTTTACTTGGTTAGGATTTGCTGACCAAAAAGAAAGGATGGCCACAAGTGTATATCATATATCGATTTATATAATAATTAGTTCCACGTCAGCAAAGGAGCTCTGCAGTAGGTACTGGATAATCAAGTTGAAGTTCAACATATAGTTCAGAACCTTCACATTCTCACTGTTTCTGTCATATCATATCTCTACGCAGCGTGTGGTCATAATTTAGATCATTGATCTGATGTTGCTCTTCTTTCAAGTAGAAAGTTTGTGCTATAGCCTATACTTAATCATGGACGGATTTTTCCAAGAGGAGTTTGTTCTTTGTTATAGTTCTTTATCAAGTTCGAACATATAACTCACTCAGTCTTGCCTATTTCCAGTTACAATGCTCATGTCAAACTAGGACCAGCTCCTGATTTTTTTAGTTATCATAGTATTTACTACTAGAAGAAAGAATTAGTATTTATTACTAGAAGAATGACTTTACCTCAACTGGATATATAGGTGACATGTGTATAAGATGTGTGAGAAACATCGCTGCACAAAGTGTCGAAGTCTAGGTTGCCCCATTTACATTCTATTGTTATATCAACTGACCTCACTCTTTTAATATGCTTGGCTGACAATATAGCTGTAGGATAAATTCTCCTTACTAAAAATACACTTCCTTTGTGTTAAAGTTGTATGTAGGTCATTTAGTGAATGTCTGGAAAGTACACAAATGGTTTATGATTTGTATTCAAATATTTTTGTTGATTTTCTTATAAGAAAATCCCTTGAACCCTAAGATGCACTTTTATCAATGGAGGAAGGCCCATGCAATATCTTTCATGAAACGTAAGAAGGAGCTACACTTTAATGTACAAGTGCCATATAAGAAGTAAAGGAGCATTGCTGTTGAGAATGACGTTCTGGCTCTCCCGAGCGTGCGCTCGCGTGTGAATAGTAAACAACAAAATATAGTAAAGGTTTTCAAAAAAGTCTGAATTTTTTTGTAGAAGTTTGTGTTAGTGTCGCAAGCATTCTTGAAAATTTTCATGTGAAACGGAGCAGCGGCATTTCGCATGGTGAAAAAAAACAAATTTAGGGTGACATTTTGGGGTAACATTTGGTGTTTATTTTGATTTACTTCACAGGACCAAAATGTTTAATCTTTTTGCCTACAAATTTGTATGTAGCATTTGGATGTGAGAAAGAACACATATAATTATTTTGACATTTCAAAATATTTTCGCACGCAGGAGCGCGCTCTCCCGGGAGCACCAACGGATTTCCGTGCTACCGTAGACAACTGGTCCAAGAGGAGTTGTTTATGGCAAAGCAAGTCTGTGAGTCAGGAGAAATATTTGTCCCTCGAACAAAACATTCCATGTCGTGAAGGAGGCATCCCGATCCGCGGATAGAGCATAGAATGAGTACCAAATTAATCATGAAAATTTATTGACATGGGAAAAACAAACCCTAACGTTAATGATCTATAACAAACATAAAGTATATATTTTTGAAAATCTGCTTGCGCACATGAATTAAAGATGTATCTCGCACACGTGACATTCTATTTACCATAATTTTGCGCTGACTATAGAACTATATTATTTCCAGCTGCATAACTAAATAAGTTTGTCTATGTAAACATAAATTTTATTCCAAGAACTTACAACAAATCAAATAATATATTCTCAAAATTTAGCTTCATAACATCCTAGCCCGCGCATCGAGTGGGCCACTTTGCTAGTGGAATAAATTTCGACCCAAAATTAAAACGCCACAAACTACACACCGAGGGGAATATACTAGAAAATCGCGCAAAAATTAGAAACACCCAACCATTTATTTAGAAGACTAAACATTTATAGCCATTAGATGTGTTTTAAGTGAAAATAATTACCCACCATTGCCATTATGTGGGAAAACGTTTTGCCATGATGACATGCATAGGAATTTGCTAAAAAAACATGGATGACGTGGGTGCATAGGACTTTCCAACAAAAATAAACCTAAGCTACATGTATCACGTGGGCTGTGGAAAAAAATATCCCTACCTAAGCTACATGTATTACAGGGGCTGAGAGAAAGAAATATCCCTTTAATATTCCATCTACTGTACATGATGACATGCATAGGACTTTCCTAAACAAAATGCATGCCGTGGGTGCACAGGACTTCCCTCCAAAAATAAAGCTAAGCTACATGTATCACGTGGGCTGAGGAAAAAAAAATATCCCTTTGATATTCCATCTACCGTAACTTCTCCAGTTCCTCCTCACGATGACCCTGTCGCTGCTGCCGCCGCCACCGCTCAGCCGTGGCCCTCAACTTGCCTACGCTAGGATCTTTATTAGCTTCATCCATGGCTGGTGATGAAACATCTAAGAGCTGCACTTTCGTGCAACAACCTCCGTGTCGCTCTCCTTCAATAGTCTGTACTATGGCATGCAGATCAGGGTAAACGAGGTTGCAATCTCAGCAGGTGCATGCACTCATGGATGGAGCTATGTACATATTTGATGGTATTTGTATTTGTTGGATGACTTGCCTTACTGTTTCTTGTGTGTAGAAGCATGTGATATATTGAGGGAAACGGATGCAATTGATTGGTGAACTGGGACACAGTCCACGGGCTAATGAACCTGGAAGCTTAGAATCTCTATTCAGAATTAGAGATGTGCGCGCTCAAAAATTTAGATGGCTTTGTGTCCAACAAAAGATTTAATGAGGTTTCCAAAGAATATCTTCTTAGTGTATTTCAGCACTCCGGCTTCTGTGTCGATTGGTAACGGAGACAACTTTCTATTATGGCAGGATTATTCAATCAATGAGTTGTCTATGCCTAATATGGTACTGGTACGTGGCAAGTACTCCCTCGGTTCGGAATTACTTGTCTCGGAAATGGATGTATTTAGAACTAAAATATATCTAGATACATCCATTTCTGCGACAAGTAATCCCGAACGGAGGGAGTATGTTATAAATGCTCCATCTATTTCTGCACAATATATACAACTTAAAATCTCTTCTCAGCATCGGCAAATGCAAAACAAGGTCGAGGAAGGATACATAGTTGGCTGGCATTGTGTGCAAGTACATGACTAAGACCATGGTAACCGTCACATGTAGTGCATGGCTCGGAGATTTTCTTTTTATAACATGTTTATACCTGCAGGTTGATGCTCAGTTAACACAAGCTTTTCATTTTTCTACAGAAACGAAGGCAAGTTGATGTCGTTCTTTTCGTGGGCTGCATATTCCTCTCTCCGGACATTAATACTGCAGTAGTTGAACCAAACGTTGAGACAGCGAGACCATTCCTGCTATTTCGTTTGAGTATCTGTAGATACTACATGCATTATATATAATTGTAAACCATCCTAGCTTCCTCAGTTAGCAAAAATAGACACGTCTATGTAAGAAGTTTGGGATATGTCCTAGCTCTGTCCGGTTCATTATATGATTTAACACGAGCTCTACCATGTTGACATAATTCAAGTCATTAGTGTTCGAGGTAGAATACTACAGTTAGGATTAATTTCATATGCATAGGCATATACATTCTCTTCACATCGACGAGTGGATTTATCCCATTAAAAATTTGTGAGATGTGTAATGGTTACCGTACAAGATCCGTCTTAACTTCAGTTCTTTAGTAGATGAAGCACAAGATCCACACCAAGATGAACATTTTGATGGAATAGTGAAGCATCAGATACACTAATATTTTTTTACAAATATGCCTGTCGACAGAAAAGAGGTTCCTGATATCTTTACTTGGTTAGGATTTGCTGACCAAAAAGAAAGGATGGCCACAAGTGTATATCATATATCGATTTATATAATAATTAGTTCCACGTCAGCAAAGGAGCTCTGCAGTAGGTACTGGATAATCAAGTTGAAGTTCAACATATAGTTCAGAACCTTCACATTCTCACTGTTTCTGTCATATCATATCTCTACGCAGCGTGTGGTCATAATTTAGATCATTGATCTGATGTTGCTCTTCTTTCAAGTAGAAAGTTTGTGCTATAGCCTATACTTAATCATGGACGGATTTTTCCAAGAGGAGTTTGTTCTTTGTTATAGTTCTTTATCAAGTTCGAACATATAACTCACTCAGTCTTGCCTATTTCCAGTTACAATGCTCATGTCAAACTAGGACCAGCTCCTGATTTTTTTAGTTATCATAGTATTTACTACTAGAAGAAAGAATTAGTATTTATTACTAGAAGAATGACTTTACCTCAACTGGATATATAGGTGACATGTGTATAAGATGTGTGAGAAACATCGCTGCACAAAGTGTCGAAGTCTAGGTTGCCCCATTTACATTCTATTGTTATATCAACTGACCTCACTCTTTTAATATGCTTGGCTGACAATATAGCTGTAGGATAAATTCTCCTTACTAAAAATACACTTCCTTTGTGTTAAAGTTGTATGTAGGTCATTTAGTGAATGTCTGGAAAGTACACAAATGGTTTATGATTTGTATTCAAATATTTTTGTTGATTTTCTTATAAGAAAATCCCTTGAACCCTAAGATGCACTTTTATCAATGGAGGAAGGCCCATGCAATATCTTTCATGAAACGTAAGAAGGAGCTACACTTTAATGTACAAGTGCCATATAAGAAGTAAAGGAGCATTGCTGTTGAGAATGACGTTCTGGCTCTCCCGAGCGTGCGCTCGCGTGTGAATAGTAAACAACAAAATATAGTAAAGGTTTTCAAAAAAGTCTGAATTTTTTTGTAGAAGTTTGTGTTAGTGTCGCAAGCATTCTTGAAAATTTTCATGTGAAACGGAGCAGCGGCATTTCGCATGGTGAAAAAAAACAAATTTAGGGTGACATTTTGGGGTAACATTTGGTGTTTATTTTGATTTACTTCACAGGACCAAAATGTTTAATCTTTTTGCCTACAAATTTGTATGTAGCATTTGG
>NC_057812.1:46234457-46248066 GCF_018294505.1 Triticum aestivum
AAAAAAAATATCCCTTTGATATTCCATCTACCGTAACTTCTCCAGTTCCTCCTCACGATGACCCTGTCGCTGCTGCCGCCGCCACCGCTCAGCCGTGGCCCTCAACTTGCCTACGCTAGGATCTTTATTAGCTTCATCCATGGCTGGTGATGAAACATCTAAGAGCTGCACTTTCGTGCAACAACCTCCGTGTCGCTCTCCTTCAATAGTCTGTACTATGGCATGCAGATCAGGGTAAACGAGGTTGCAATCTCAGCAGGTGCATGCACTCATGGATGGAGCTATGTACATATTTGATGGTATTTGTATTTGTTGGATGACTTGCCTTACTGTTTCTTGTGTGTAGAAGCATGTGATATATTGAGGGAAACGGATGCAATTGATTGGTGAACTGGGACACAGTCCACGGGCTAATGAACCTGGAAGCTTAGAATCTCTATTCAGAATTAGAGATGTGCGCGCTCAAAAATTTAGATGGCTTTGTGTCCAACAAAAGATTTAATGAGGTTTCCAAAGAATATCTTCTTAGTGTATTTCAGCACTCCGGCTTCTGTGTCGATTGGTAACGGAGACAACTTTCTATTATGGCAGGATTATTCAATCAATGAGTTGTCTATGCCTAATATGGTACTGGTACGTGGCAAGTACTCCCTCGGTTCGGAATTACTTGTCTCGGAAATGGATGTATTTAGAACTAAAATATATCTAGATACATCCATTTCTGCGACAAGTAATCCCGAACGGAGGGAGTATGTTATAAATGCTCCATCTATTTCTGCACAATATATACAACTTAAAATCTCTTCTCAGCATCGGCAAATGCAAAACAAGGTCGAGGAAGGATACATAGTTGGCTGGCATTGTGTGCAAGTACATGACTAAGACCATGGTAACCGTCACATGTAGTGCATGGCTCGGAGATTTTCTTTTTATAACATGTTTATACCTGCAGGTTGATGCTCAGTTAACACAAGCTTTTCATTTTTCTACAGAAACGAAGGCAAGTTGATGTCGTTCTTTTCGTGGGCTGCATATTCCTCTCTCCGGACATTAATACTGCAGTAGTTGAACCAAACGTTGAGACAGCGAGACCATTCCTGCTATTTCGTTTGAGTATCTGTAGATACTACATGCATTATATATAATTGTAAACCATCCTAGCTTCCTCAGTTAGCAAAAATAGACACGTCTATGTAAGAAGTTTGGGATATGTCCTAGCTCTGTCCGGTTCATTATATGATTTAACACGAGCTCTACCATGTTGACATAATTCAAGTCATTAGTGTTCGAGGTAGAATACTACAGTTAGGATTAATTTCATATGCATAGGCATATACATTCTCTTCACATCGACGAGTGGATTTATCCCATTAAAAATTTGTGAGATGTGTAATGGTTACCGTACAAGATCCGTCTTAACTTCAGTTCTTTAGTAGATGAAGCACAAGATCCACACCAAGATGAACATTTTGATGGAATAGTGAAGCATCAGATACACTAATATTTTTTTACAAATATGCCTGTCGACAGAAAAGAGGTTCCTGATATCTTTACTTGGTTAGGATTTGCTGACCAAAAAGAAAGGATGGCCACAAGTGTATATCATATATCGATTTATATAATAATTAGTTCCACGTCAGCAAAGGAGCTCTGCAGTAGGTACTGGATAATCAAGTTGAAGTTCAACATATAGTTCAGAACCTTCACATTCTCACTGTTTCTGTCATATCATATCTCTACGCAGCGTGTGGTCATAATTTAGATCATTGATCTGATGTTGCTCTTCTTTCAAGTAGAAAGTTTGTGCTATAGCCTATACTTAATCATGGACGGATTTTTCCAAGAGGAGTTTGTTCTTTGTTATAGTTCTTTATCAAGTTCGAACATATAACTCACTCAGTCTTGCCTATTTCCAGTTACAATGCTCATGTCAAACTAGGACCAGCTCCTGATTTTTTTAGTTATCATAGTATTTACTACTAGAAGAAAGAATTAGTATTTATTACTAGAAGAATGACTTTACCTCAACTGGATATATAGGTGACATGTGTATAAGATGTGTGAGAAACATCGCTGCACAAAGTGTCGAAGTCTAGGTTGCCCCATTTACATTCTATTGTTATATCAACTGACCTCACTCTTTTAATATGCTTGGCTGACAATATAGCTGTAGGATAAATTCTCCTTACTAAAAATACACTTCCTTTGTGTTAAAGTTG
Source organism: Triticum aestivum (assembly GCF_018294505.1). Lineage (NCBI taxonomy): Eukaryota > Viridiplantae > Streptophyta > Magnoliopsida > Poales > Poaceae > Triticum > Triticum aestivum. The sequence goes on from NC_057812.1 coordinate 46,236,677, forward strand.
TATGTAGGTCATTTAGTGAATGTCTGGAAAGTACACAAATGGTTTATGATTTGTATTCAAATATTTTTGTTGATTTTCTTATAAGAAAATCCCTTGAACCCTAAGATGCACTTTTATCAATGGAGGAAGGCCCATGCAATATCTTTCATGAAACGTAAGAAGGAGCTACACTTTAATGTACAAGTGCCATATAAGAAGTAAAGGAGCATTGCTGTTGAGAATGACGTTCTGGCTCTCCCGAGCGTGCGCTCGCGTGTGAATAGTAAACAACAAAATATAGTAAAGGTTTTCAAAAAAGTCTGAATTTTTTTGTAGAAGTTTGTGTTAGTGTCGCAAGCATTCTTGAAAATTTTCATGTGAAACGGAGCAGCGGCATTTCGCATGGTGAAAAAAAACAAATTTAGGGTGACATTTTGGGGTAACATTTGGTGTTTATTTTGATTTACTTCACAGGACCAAAATGTTTAATCTTTTTGCCTACAAATTTGTATGTAGCATTTGGATGTGAGAAAGAACACATATAATTATTTTGACATTTCAAAATATTTTCGCACGCAGGAGCGCGCTCTCCCGGGAGCACCAACGGATTTCCGTGCTACCGTAGACAACTGGTCCAAGAGGAGTTGTTTATGGCAAAGCAAGTCTGTGAGTCAGGAGAAATATTTGTCCCTCGAACAAAACATTCCATGTCGTGAAGGAGGCATCCCGATCCGCGGATAGAGCATAGAATGAGTACCAAATTAATCATGAAAATTTATTGACATGGGAAAAACAAACCCTAACGTTAATGATCTATAACAAACATAAAGTATATATTTTTGAAAATCTGCTTGCGCACATGAATTAAAGATGTATCTCGCACACGTGACATTCTATTTACCATAATTTTGCGCTGACTATAGAACTATATTATTTCCAGCTGCATAACTAAATAAGTTTGTCTATGTAAACATAAATTTTATTCCAAGAACTTACAACAAATCAAATAATATATTCTCAAAATTTAGCTTCATAAAATCCTAGCCCGCGCATCGAGTGGGCCACTTTGCTAGTGGAATAAATTTCGACCCAAAATTAAAACGCCACAAACTACACACCGAGGGGAATATACTAGAAAATCGCGCAAAAATTAGAAACACCCAACCATTTATTTAGAAGACTAAACATTTATAGCCATTAGATGTGTTTTAAGTGAAAATAATTACCCACCATTGCCATTATGTGGGAAAACGTTTTGCCATGATGACATGCATAGGAATTTGCTAAAAAAACATGGATGACGTGGGTGCATAGGACTTTCCAACAAAAATAAACCTAAGCTACATGTATCACGTGGGCTGTGGAAAAAAATATCCCTACCTAAGCTACATGTATTACAGGGGCTGAGAGAAAGAAATATCCCTTTAATATTCCATCTACTGTACATGATGACATGCATAGGACTTTCCTAAACAAAATGCATGCCGTGGGTGCACAGGACTTCCCTCCAAAAATAAAGCTAAGCTACATATATCACGTGGGCTGAGGAAAAAAAATATCCCTTTGATATTCCATCTACCGTAACTTCTCCAGTTCCTCCTCACGATGACCCTGTCGCTGCTGCCGCCGCCACCGCTCAGCCGTGGCCCTCAACTTGCCTACGCTAGGATCTTTATTAGCTTCATCGGCTGGTGATGAAACATCTAAGAGCTGCACTTTCGTGCAACAACCTCCGTGTCGCTCTCCTTCAATAGTCTGTACTATGGCATGCAGATCAGGGTAAACGAGGTTGCAATCTCAGCAGGTGCATGCACTCATGGATGGAGCTATGTACATATTTGATGGTATTTGTATTTGTTGGATGACTTGCCTTACTGTTTCTTGTGTGTAGAAGCATGTCATATATTGAGGGAAACGGATGCAATTGATTGGTGAACTGGGACACAGTCCACCGGCTAATGAACCTCGAAGCTTAGAATCTCTATTCAGAATTAGAGATGTGCGCGCTCAAAAATTTAGATGGCTTTGTGTCCAACAAACAGATTTAATGAGGTTTCCAAAGAATATCTTCTTAGTGTATTTCAGCACTCCGGCTTCTGTGTCGATTGGTAACGGAGACAACTTTCTATTATGGCAGGATTATTCAATCAATGAGTTGTCTATGCCTAATATGGTACTGGTACGTGGCAAGTACTCTCTCCGTTCGGAATTACTTGTCTCGGAAATGGATGTATTTAGAACTAAAATATATCTAGATACATCCATTTCTGCGACAAGTAATCCCGAACGGAGGGAGTATGTTATAAATGCTCCATCTATTTCTGCACAATATATACAACTTAAAATCTCTTCTCAGCATCGGCAAATGCAAAACAAGGTCAAGGAAGGATACATAGTTGGCCGGCATTGTGTGCAACTACATGGCTAAGACCATGGTAACCGTCACATGTAGTGCATGGCTCGGAGATTTTCTTTTTATAACATGTTTATACCTGCAGGTTGATGCTCAGTTAACACAAGCTTTTCATTTTTCTACAGAAACGAAGGCAAGTTGATGTCGTTCTTTTCGTGGGCTGCATGTTCCTCTCTCCGGACATTAATACTGCAGTAGTTGAACCAAAGTGGAGACAGCGAGACCATTTCAGCTATTTCGTTTGAGTATCTGTAGATACTACATGCATTATATATAATTGTAAACCATCCTAGCTTCCTCAGTTAGCAAAAATAGACACGTCTATGTAAGAAGTTTGGGATATGTCCTAGCTCTGTCCGGTTCATTATATGACTTAACACGAGCTCTACCATGTCGACATAATTCAAGTCATTAGTGTTCGAGGTAGAATACTACAGTTAGGATTAATTTCATATGCATAGGCATATACATTCTCTTCATTCCGACGAGTGGATTTATCCCATTAAAAATTTGTGAGATGTGTAATGGTTAGCGTACAAGATCCGTCTTAACTTCAGTTCTTTAGTAGATGAAGCACAAGATCCACACCGAGATGAACATTTTGATGGAATAGTGAAGCATCAGATACACTACTATTTTTTTTACAAATATGCCTGTCGACAAAAAAGAGGTTCCTGATATCTTTACTTGGTTAGGATTTGCTGACCAAAAAGAAAGGATGGCCACAAGTGTATATCATATATTGATTTATATAATAATTAGTTCCAGGTCAGCAAAGGAGCTCTGCAGTAGGTACTGGATAATCAAGTTGAAGTTCAACATATAGTTCAGAACCTTCACATTCTCACTGTTTCTGTCATATCATATCTCTACGCAGTGTGTGGTCATAATTTAGATCATTGATCTGATGTTCCTCATCTTTCAAGTAGAAAGTTTGTGCTATAGCCTATACTTAATCATGGACGGATTTTTCCAAGAGGAGTCTGTTCTTTGTTATAGTTCTTTATCAAGTTCGAACATATAACTCACTCAGTCTTGCCTATTTCCAGTTACAATGCTCATGTCAAACTAGGACCAGCTCCTGATTTTTTTAGTTATCATAGTATTTACTACTAGAAGAAAGAATTAGTATTTATTACTAGAAGAATGACTTTACCTCAACTGGATATATACGTGACATGTGTATAAGATGTGTGAGAAACATCGCTGCACAAAGTGTCGAAGTCTAGGTTGCACCATTTAGATTCTATTGTTATATCAACTGACCTCACTCTTTTAATATGCTTGGCTGACAATATAGCTGTAGGATAAATTCTCCTTACTAAAAATACACTTCCTTTGTGTTAAAGTTGTATGTAGGTCATTTAGTGAATGTCTGGAAAGTACACAAATGGTTTATGATTTGTATTCAAATATTTTTGTTGATTTTCTTATAAGAAAATCCCTTGAACCCTAAGATGCACTTTTATCAATGGAGGAAGGCCCATGCAATATCTTTCATGAAACGTAAGAAGGAGCTACACTTTAATGTACAAGTGCCATATAAGAAGTAAAGGAGCATTGCTGTTGAGAATGACGTTCTGGCTCTCCGGAGCGTGCGCTCGCGTGTGAATAGTAAACAACAAAATATAGTAAATGTTTTCAAAAAATTCTGAATTTTTTTGTAGAAGTTTGTGTTAGTGTCGCAAGCATTCTTGAAAATTTTCATGTGAAACGGAGCAGCGGCATTTCGCGTGGTGAAAAAAACAAATTTAGGGTGACATTTTGGGGTAACATTTGGTGTTTATTTTGATTTACTTCACAGGACCAAAATGTTTAATCTTTTTTCCTACAAATTTGTATGTAGCATTTGGATGTGAGAAAGAACACATATAATTATTTTGATATTTCAAAATATTTTCGCATGCAGGAGCGCGCTCTCCCGGGAGCACCAACGGATTTCCGTGCTACCGTAGACAACTGGTCCAAGAGGAGTTGTTTATGGCAAAGCAAGTCTGTGAGTCAGGAGAAATATATGTCCCTCGAACAAAACATTCCATGTCGTGAAGGAGGCATCCCGATCCGCGGATAGAGCATAGAATGAGTACCAAATTAATCATGAAAATTTATTGACATGGGAAAAACAAACTCTAATGTTAATGATCTATAACAAACATAAAGTATATATTTTTGAAAATCTGCTTGCACACATGAATTAAAGATGTATCTCGCACACGTGATATTCTATTTACCATAATTTTGCGCTGACTATAGAACTATATTATTTCCAGCTGCATAACTGAATAAGTTTGTCTATGTAAACATAAATTTTATTCCAAGAACTTACAACAAATCAAATAATATATTCTCAAAATTTAGCTTCATAAAATCCTAGCCCGCGCATCGAGTGGGCCACTTTGCTAGTGGAATAAATTTCGACCCAAAATTAAAATGCCACAAACTACACACCGAGGGGAATATACTAGAAAATCCCACAAAAATTAGAAACATCCAACCATTTATTTAGAAGACTAAACATTTATAGCCATTAGATGTGTTTTAAGTGAAAATAATTACCCACCATTGCCATTATGAGGGAAAACGTTTTGCCATGATGACATGCATAGGAATTTGCTAAAAAAACATGGATGACGTGGTTGCATAGGACTTTCCAACAAAAATAAACCTAAGCTACATGTATCACGTGGGCTGTGGAAAAAAATATCCCTACCTAAGCTACATGTATTACAGGGGCTGAGAAAAAGAAATATCCCTTTAATATTCCATCTACTGTACATGATGACATGCATAGGACTTTCCTAAACAAAAATGCATGCTGTGGGTGCACAGGACTTCCCTCCAAAAATAAAGCTAAGCTACATGTATCACGTGGGCTGAGGAAAAAAAATATCCCTTTGATATTCCATCTACCGTAACTTCTCCAGTTCCTCCTCACGATGACCCTGTCGCTGCTGCCGCCGCCACCGCTCAGCCGTGGCCCTCAACTTGCCTACGCTAGGATCTTTATTAGCTTCATCCATGGCTGGTGATGAAACATCTAAGAGCTGCACTTTCATGCAACAACCTCCGTGTCGCTCTCCTTCAATAGTCTGTACTATGGCATGCAGATTAGGGTAAACGAGGTTGCAATCTCAGTAGGTGCATGCACTCATGGATGGAGCTATGTACATATTTGATGGTATTTGTATTTGTTGGATGACTTGCCTTACTGTTTCTTGTGTGTAGAAGCATGTGATATATTGAGGGAAACGGATGCAATTGATTGGTGAACTGGGACACAGTCCACCGGCTAATGAACCTGGAAGCTTAGAATCTCTATTCAGAATTAGAGATGTGCGCGCTCAAAAATTTAGATGGCTTTGTGTCCAACAAACAGATTTAATGAGGTTTCCAAAGAATATCTTCTTAGTGTATTTCAGCACTCCGGCTTCTGTGTCGATTGGTAACGGAGACAACGTTCTATTATGGCAGGATTATTCAATCAATGAGTTGTCTATGCCTAATATGGTACTGTACGTGGCAAGTACTCCCTCCGTTCGGAATTACTTGTCTCGGAAATGGATGTATTTAGAACTAAAATATATCTAGATACATCCATTTCTGCGACAAGTAATCCCGAACGGAGGGAGTATGTTATAAGTGCTCCATCTATTTCTACACAATATATACAACTTAAAATCTCTTCTCAGCATCGGCAAATGCAAAACAAGGTCGAGGAAGGATACATAGTTGGCCGGCATTGTGTGCAACTACATGACATGACTAAGACCATAGTTGGCCGCTGTCGTGGTTCTAACTCTGACAGTGATGTAGGGGGGTATGTATGGAGAGGCTAGATCTCAACTATTGGGAAGTTGTAACACACCAAGATGTACGAGTTCAGGCCCTGCGCGGAGGAAGTAACAGCCCTACGTCTCGGTGCCCAGGGGCGGTCGATTGGATTACTGGCGTGTGAATAACAGGGGTGCGAACCCTTCATACTGAGGAGGGGGTGGCTTATATAGAGTTCGTCGGCCCCCTCCTGCCCTCAGTAATGCTGGCTTTAAGGTACATTTATGGTCGGGCGTTACTAGTAACGCCCCTAATAAAGTGCTATAATGACCATAAAGACTACTTAACAGCTGACCGTTTGCCTGCGGAGTGACTATAGGTCTCCTGGCGGTCGAGTGGTTGGCTTCATGGTCGAGTGATAGCCTGCAGGTCAAGTGTCTTGAGTCCGTCGAGTGGGATACCTTTAAGTCGATTGAAAGGTGACTTCTCCTAGGGATGTCCTAGGGTAGGACTCTTAGGTCAGGTCCGTGTCCCCACCCTAGGTACATGTCTTCATCATTAGCCCCCGAATGGATCGAGGTTAGAGTGGGGAAAGAGTTGGAGATCTTTCCGACTGGTTCTTCGGGCTACGTGAGCGCCTCGTTTTGGTTCAATCGTCACGGGTGACGTTGCCAACCTTTTTCAGTCTCCTTGATCCATTCCAGGCCTTCCGTCGAGTGAATTTCTTTGCTTGTGACATACCGAGCGCCGGCGTGATCGGGGTCTTCTATTTTGACAAGTTGTTTTGTGGCTCGCGGATGTCGCGGGATTCGAATTTTGGGAAGCGCGCGGGACGGGAGCGGCCGCACTAATCGGAAGCGATAAAGCGGAAGCCCCTCGATCCCCACGTCGCCTTTTTCGCCACGTACTGCGCGCGCATCTACTGCGGGATTTGACTGGATAGCCTGGGCCTACCAGTCAGCCACTCGGAAGCGGTCCCTTATAAATCGCCGGCTCGGGGCTTCCAGGCAGTGCGCTCTCTTCTCCTCCTTCCTTCTTCCTCTCTCCCTTCGCAAGTCCTTCCGCCACCTCCGTTCTCGCCCTAGCGCAGCAGGCTTCGAGCGAGACCTCGCCGTTGACGATGACGAAGGGCAAGACCTCCGCTCTAGAGCGCGCAAAGAAGGCGGCGGCGCAGGGGAAGGGAAGAAGATCGGCTCAGGGCGGATCCTCCTCTAGAACCGCTCTGCCCAAAGGTTGGATTCAGGGCGTCTGGATGCCGTCGGTGCTCCGCCAAGAGGATCTCGACAACATGGTCGAGGGGGGAGTCATCCCCCACCAAGCCGCGCGTCTTCCGGGGGGAGAGATCGAACCTCAACCCCGTGACGGTGAGTGTGTGCTCCTAGCCACCCACATCGACCGAGGGTTTTCTCTGCCGCCCCATCCCTTTTTCCGGAGTTTTCTAAACTTCTTCGGGGCGCAGCTCCATCACTTCACTCCCAACTCCATCGTATACCTCGCCGCTTACATTTCTATGTGCGAGGCCTTCTTGGGTTGCCGCCCCCCACTGGGGACTCTTCAAGCACATCTTTACCTGTCGCTCTCAATCGGTCAAGAAGGCCAAGTCGAGTGACGAGAGGACGCAGGTGATCCAGCTGTGCGGGGGTCTAGCGATCCAGGCGAGGGGGAAGAGTTGTTTTCCTTCCATCACTTTCCCGGAGTCGGTCTGCGGTTGGCAGGCAACCTGGTTCTACTGTCAAGACCAGGCGACCCCAGGGCAGTCGACTGGACTTCCTCCATTCTCTCTCGACCGAGCTGAAAAGCCTGCTTCTTTGGAAGTGTCGCCGGAGGAAAGGGCCCAGGTCAAAGTGTTGGCGGGTCAAGTGGTTGAGCTCGTCCGTGAGGGTGTGACTGGTATGGACCTGCTGGAGGTCTTCCTCCGGAGGCGTATCCAACCGCTCCAGGCCCGTGACCACCCGATGTGGCTGTACGCGGGCCTTGACGACACCACTCGGGTCCACCCGGAGGAGGTCACCGACGAGATGTTGGAGGAGTGGCTGTCGAGCATTACGGGGAACAAAGACAACCCCCGAGGAGCCAGGAGGGTGGTTCCACTCGACAATTCGTATGAGGTGGACTAGGTGTGTCTTTATGCTCCCGACTGAAATCTTGTTTTCTGCGTTGGTCTTCTTTGAGTTGGTCGATTGACTTTCGTCTTGTCTGTTGTTTTCCAGGCGACCACCGAGATGTACTCGACGCCCAACGGGGCTCAGGGGCCGACTGAGGAAGGGGAGGCGAGCGGAGGTGAGAGCGGGGACGACGAAGGCGAGTGGGAGTTCGACGGTGAAGGGGAGGGAGACGACAATGTCTACTCCAGCGAAGAGGAGGAGGAGGAGGAGGTCGAACCCCCTCGCCTAGAGGGGCGGTCGAAGCACACACGACCCAGCGCGGGAACGTGGCAAGGCGACTGCTTCTGTTGGGCAGTCGTCGAAACGCCCTCGGACCTCTTCTCCTACGCCGACTGGGAAGGTCCCCAAGCTCCCACGCACGACGCTGTCCAAGCCGCCCAAGGCTCTTCCCAAGATGAAGATAGTTGTCCCTACCATTTCTGGGTAATAATAAAACCTGTTTTCCTTTGTCGACCATGGACAGATCCTTGGTCGATTTATTGAGCCAACCGACTGACTTTCGAGTTTTGCAGTGCTGCTACTTCTGAGGTCTCCGCCAAGGACGACGACCAAGAGCTGGAGGATGCTGTTACCTCCAACCCTGGTACGATTATTGACGTTCTGTCTTGAGTCGACTGATCATTTATTGGTCGATTGAATGTTTCCTTTGTAGCCCCTCCTTATGTTGTCGACCTCCCGGATGACGATGACGATGGTCCATTGAGGGTGAGGAGGCATAAGAAGGCGCCAGCTGTCCAGGCCCCCCACTCTGCTCTGGCGTCCGACGCCGTAGCTCGGGATGGTGGTGACACAGCTCGGGCTTCTGTGACCTTCGCCGTTCCTATGGCGAGTGCGCGGCCCTCATCGTCAACTGCGGATCCGTCTTCACTTTTTGCCGCATACTCCGTCCCTGAGGACCAAGCGGCTGCTGCCAAGGAGGCTATACGCCAGGCGGGGATCATGATGGAGCAAGTGAAGATGGCTCGGGAGGCCAACCAAGCAGCCTATGACGCGAGTTCGGCTCTTCAGAGCAACATCCAGGTCAGTCGACTTCAACACTTGTTCTGTTATGATATGCTGTTTGAAGAGTCTCTTTTCCGAAGATCTTTTTGTATCTGTATCTGTACACCCACTGGGTGTGTCTGCCTATCCTTGGACAAGTGGGGGCACACTAAGTGCACCCACTGGGTGTAGTCCCCAAGACTACGGTGGACTGCTGGCAGTCGACTGTAGTCTTTACATTGTGTTGCTGTAGTTGTATTTCTTCACTCGGTTTGGTCGGGCCAGGTCGAGTGGAACTCTCTCTTTTTTTTGGTCAAACCAGTGGGGCATGCTGAGTGCACCCACTGGGTGTATTCCCCGAGACTACTGTCGAATGTTTTTGATTCGGCTGTGGTCTTAGAAACGTCGTCATTGTCCTTTAGTTACTCGGAAGAAACTTATCTTGGACGTCTGTCGACTGATTTTGCTTTTACAGAAATCCTGCGAACTCGTAGCTCGCTATACTAAGTTGGAGAAGCAGAAGATTCAACTGAACCTTGATCTGGAGCTGGCCAGAACAGAGCTGCAGAAGGTCAAAGACGGCGCCGCAGGTAAGACGGCTTTGTCGATTGGTTAGTCTTGAGTACCCTTTTGTTATTTCTGATTCAATCATCATTTCTTCGCAGAAAAACTGAACGAAGCTCTGGCGAAGAAGGATCAGGACTTGGCTGTTGCCCGTAAGGAGGCTGATGACAAGACCGCTCTGGCCGCAAAGAAGCTGGCTTCGGTCGACCACTTAGAAGAAGAGAATACCAAGCTGAAGACCGCTCTGAATGAAGCCAACAGGGAGTGTTCACGTTGGAAGAAGGAGAACCTCACCCTGAGCGAGAAGCTAGAAGGCATCGCTCACAGGAGGGATGACCTGGAGAGCTACTTGGGGAGCGTCGCCAAGAAGTTGTACCTTAAGCTTGAAGGTGCACATTCAGTTCCGACTGGTTTTTGTGTCGACTCAGTCTATGAAAATTGACTTATCCTTGGATCGTGTATGCAGAACTTTGCCAGAATTTTGAAGAGGAGACCAGTCGAGTGGAGCCAAGCTTGGACCCTGTTAACTCTCTTGTGAAGGACGAGGCTGCAATGAACGTGCTCCGTCTGGAGTCTCATACTGCCAGCGTCGTTGACTATCTGGCTCGGCTAAAAGTGGCGATGTCGCGGATCGACACAAAGCTCTGGCCTGGGACAACGCTTCAAAATGACCTCGAGTCTTTGATGGCTCGACTTAACGAAGTCCCAGGTCGAGTGGCGGAATGGAAGAAATCTTCTGCTAGATGTGGTGCTGACATCGCTCTGTCTCTGGTCCGCGTCCATTGCAAGGAGGCGCGAGAAGAAAAGCTGGCGGCCATCCAAGTTGCCAATACTAGGAAGCACAGCTTTCAAGACTTCATGGAGACTTTCATCGTTGCTGCCACCCGTATTGCCGACGGGATCGACTTGGATGAGTTCGTCGCCCCTTCCAGTCCTCCTCCTAAGGAGTAAAAAACTTTGAATTTACCTCGGAATGCCGAGTGGATTTGTAACCATTTAAACTCTGCCGAGCCGAGGGCTCGAGTACTTTGAGGTCTGGGACCTTTTAGGCTTTTTTTGAACTAGATTTCTCGTTGGATACCTTCACGGTTTGATTCGTCGAGTGGAACTGGTTCTTCACTCGGAATAATCTTGTTTTTGTGACGCAGCTCCGAGGGAGAAGGTAGCGGTCGACTCGCGAATTGGGCTGTGTCCTGTACTTAGGCGAGCACTGACTGCAGCTAAGTCTCTTAGTGGGAGAACTTAGGCGAATCCTGGACTGCAGCTAAGCCCCCGAGTGGGAGGTTTGCTCTCCACTCGGTAGGATTTCTAAACACTTAGTCGAGCACTGACTGCAGCTAAGTCTCCTAGTGGGAGAACTTAGGTGAGTCCTGGACTGCGGCTAAGCCCCCGAGTGGGAGGTTTGCTCTCCACTCGGTAGGATTTTTAAACACTTAGTCGAGCACTGACTGTAGCTAAGTCTCCTAGTGGGAGAACTTTAGGCGAGTCCTGGACTGCGGCTAAGCCCCCGAGTGGGA
>NC_057812.1:46248688-46264007 GCF_018294505.1 Triticum aestivum
AGGCGAGCACTGACTGCAGCTAAGTCTCTTAGTGGGAGAACTTAGGTGAGTCCTGGACTGCAGCTAAGCCCCCGAGTGGGAGGTTTGCTCTCCACTCGGTAGGATTTTTAAACACTTAGGCGAGCACTGACTGCAGCTAAGTCTCTTAGTGGGAGAACTTAGGTGAGTCCTGGACTGTAGCTAAGCCCCCGAGTGGGAGGTTTGCTCTCCACTCGGTGGGATTTTTGAACACTTAGGCGACAACTGGGCTGCAGCTAAGCCCCCGAGTGGGAGGTTTGCTCTCCACACGGTAGGATTTTTTCAAACTTAGGCGAGTGCCGGACTGCAGCTAAGTCTCTAAGTGAGAGAACTTAGGCGAGTGCTGGACTGCAGCTAAGCCCCCGAGTGGGAGGATCGCTCTCCACTCGGTAGGATTTTTTCAAACTTAGGCAAGTGTCAGACTGCAGCTAAGTCCTTTAAGTGAGAGAACTTAGGCGAGTGCTGGACTGCAGCTAAGCCCCCGAGTGGGAGGATCGCTCTCCACTCGGTAGGATTTTTTCAAACTTAGGCGAAACGGATTCGCAGCTAAGTCACCCACTGGGGGATTTCGTATGTAAACAAAAGTGACAACAATTAATGGAACACTCTTGCCTTTGATAAAATGAACTGCAGAAATTTTTCTTATTACATCTCTGCCAAGGGAGAACTCAAGTGTAAAAGGGGCGGAGTAGTTCCGCATTCCATGCTCGTGGCTCGTCGATCTGGTGATCAACATTGTAGAGGTGATATGCTCCATTGTGAAGGACTCTGGTAACGATGAAGGGGCCTTCCCAAGTAGGAGCAAGCTTGTGTGGTTTCTGTTGATCCACTCGGAGGACCAAATCTCCTTCTTGGAAGGCTCGACTCTTCACATTCCGGGCGTGGAATCGACGCAAGTCTTGCTGATAAATGGTCGATCTGATCATGGCCATCTCCCTCTCCTCTTCTAGGAGGTCGACTGCGTTTTGCCGGGCCTGTTCTGCTTCATCTTCGGTGTAAAGCTTGACTCGGGACGCGTTGTGAAGAAGATCACTTGGCAGAACCGCTTCAGCTCCGTAAACCAGAAAGAATGGAGTTCTTCAAGTCGACCGGTTAGGGGTGGCCCTCAATCCCCACAGAACTGACGGAAGCTCGTCGACCCAAGCACCTGCCGTGTGCTTGAGATCACGCATCAGTCGAGGATTTAGTCCTTTGAGAATCAGACCATTTGCTCTTTCGGCTTGTCCATTCGACTGGGGATGGGCGACCGATGCGTAGTCGACTCGAGTGCCTTGAGAGGCGCAAAAAGCTCTGAACTTGTCCGAATCGAAGTTTGACCCATTGTCAGTGATGATGCTATGTGGGACTCCATATCTGAATGTTAGCCCTCTGACGAAACTGATAGCAGTGCAAGCATCAAGATTCTTGATAGGCTTAGCTTCAATCCATTTGGTAAACTTGTCGACTGCCACAAGCACATGAGTGAAACCATTTCTGCCTGTTCTCAGTGGACCAACCATGTCTAGTCCCCAAACAGCAAAGGGCCAGACGAGTGGAATGGTCTTCAGGGCTGATGCAGGCTTGTGTGACATGTTGGAGTAGAACTGGTAGCCTCCACACTTGTCGACTATCTCTTTCGCCATCTCATTTGCTCTAGGCCAGTAAAATCCCGCTCGGTATGCTTTAGCCACAATGGTCCGAGAGGACGCATGGTGGCCACAGGTCCCCGAGTGGATATCATCAAGGATTATCCGACCTTCTTCTGGTGTTATGCACTTCTGACCGATTCTAGTCACGCTTTCTCTATACAACTGCCCCTTTATGACTGTGAAGGCCTTTGATCGGCGGACGATCTGTCGAGCCTCTTCCTCATCCTCTGGGAGCTCTTTCCTTAGGATATACACGATGTACGGTATCGTCCAGTCGGGAGTGATTGCCAAGAACTCCATGATTAGGTCGACCACAGCAGGAACTTCGACTTCAGTCGGATCTGTGGCACTTTTCGGTTGTGGGGCTTCTTCTGTGAAAGGATCCTCCTGGACTGACGGCGAGCGGATGTGCTCCAAAAACACATTGCTGGGAATGGCTTCTCTCTTGGAGCCTATCTTTGCCAGATCATCAGCTGCTTGATTTTTCAGTCGGGGGATGTGATGAAGCTCTAACCCCTCGAATTTCTTTTCTAGCTTTCTCACTGCATTGCAATAACCAGTCATAGACGGACTTCTAACGTCCCACTCCTTCATCACCTGATTGACCACCAAATCTGAGTCGCCATAGACCATGAGGCGACGGACGACGAGTGAAATGGCCATGCGCAACCCATATAAAAGTGCTTCATATTCTGCTTCATTATTGGAGGAATCGAAGTGAATCTGGAGAACGTATCTAAGTTTATCTCCTCGGGGGGAGACTAATACTACCCCAGCACCGAAACCATTCAGCATCTTAGATCCATCAAAGAACATGGTCCAGTGCTCCGAGTGGACTTGAGTCGGAAGTTGCTGTTCAATCCACTCGGCGACGAAATCTGCGATTGCTTGGGACTTGATAGCCTTCTTTGCTTCAAACCTGATATCTAAGGGAAGGAGTTCAATCGCCCACTTAGCCACTCGACCAGTTGCATCTCTGTTGTGCAGGATTTCTGACAATGGGGCGTCGCTGACGACTGTAATGGAGTGGTCAGAGAAGTAATGTGCAACCTTCTTCGTGGTCATGTAAATCCCATATACAAGCTTTTGGTAGTGAGGGTATCTTTTTTTTGAAGGGGTCAAAACTTCAGACAGATAATAGACTGGGCGCTGAACTCTGAAGGCCTTTCCTTCTTCTTCCCAATCAACCGTGAGTACTGTACTGACAACTTGTACAGCAGCAGAGACTCTTTGCTGATTGGGGCAGCAAGCACCGGCTGGGTGGAGAGCAGAGCTTTGAGCTCTGCAAATGCTGCGTCAGCTTCTAGAGTCCACTCGAACTTGTCAGACTTCTTCATCAGTCGGTAAAGAGGCAACGCTTTTTCACCGAGTCGAGAAATGAATCGACTTAGAGCGGCCAAGCAACCTATAAGCTTCTGGACATCGTGTATACGCACGGGGCGCTTCATCCGGAGTATGGTGCCAACTTTCTCGGGGTTAGCGTCGATTCCTCGTTCGGAAACGAGAAAACCGAGTAACTTTCCACCTGGAACTCCAAACGTGCACTTTGATGGATTAAGCTTGATATCATATCTCCTGAGGTTAGCAAAGGTTTCAGCAAGGTCAGTCAGTAGGTCGGAACCTTTCTGTGACTTAACCACAATATCATCCATGTATGCTTCTACGTTTCGACTGATCTGAGTGCGCAGACACTTCTGAATCATCCTCATGAACGTGGCTCCAGCATTCTTGAGGCCGAAGGGCGTGGTGACATAACAGAAGCACCCAAATGGGGTGATGAAAGCCGTTTTGATCTCGTCGGGTCCATACAAACGGATCTGATGGTACCCTGAATAAGCATCTAGAAAAGACAAACGCTCACATCCCGCGGTCGAGTCCACTATCTGGTCGATGCGGGGGAGAGGGAAATGATCTTTCGGGCAGGCCCGATTGATATGTTTGAAATCAATGCACATGCGAAGTGACTTGTCCTTCTTGGGGACCATGACGACATTGGCGAGCCACTCGGAGTGGTAAATCTCTCGGATGAACTCCGCTGCTAAGAGCCGAGCCACCTCCTCGCCAATGGCTTTCCTCTTCTGGACGGCGGACCGTCGAAGATGTTCTTTCACAGGCTTGAACTTCGGGTCGACTCGCAGATGGTGCTCAGCTAGCCCCCTGGGAACTCCAGGCATGTCAGAAGGGTTCCATGCGAAGACGTCCCAGTTCTCACGGAGGAACTGGATGAGCGCTTCTCCCTATTTGGAGTCGAGCGTCGTCGAGATGTGAGTCGGAGCAGCGTCAGGGTCGGTCGGGTGAATGTGAGCTGTCTTTGTTTCACCGGACGACTGAAAAGCTGACTCTGAAGCAGGCTTCTTGGCCTGTAGCAATTCACTCGGATCAGCAGTCTTTTGGTACTCTTGCAGCTCGACCACTGCCATCTGCGCATCTGCAATCTTTGAGCCTTTCTGAAAGCACTCTTCTGCCTTCTTCCGATTGCCTATAACGGTGATCACACCTTTGGGACCAGGCATCTTCAATTTGAGATAAACGTAACATGGTTGAGCCATGAAGCGTGCGTAAGCTGGCCTGCCCAGAATGGCATGATAGGCACTTTGGAAGTCCACAACCTCGAATGTCAACTTTTCCCTGCGGTAATTCTTTGAATCTCCAAAAACCACATCAAGAGCAATCTGGCCGAGTGACACGGCTTTCTTCCCGGGAATGACTCCGTGGAAGCTCATGTTACTGGTACTGAGTCTGGACATCGGAATGCCCATCCCTTTCAATGTTTTAGCATATAGTATGTTCAAGCCACTGCCGCCATCCATCAGGGCTTTGGTCAGTCGAGTGCCTTCAACGATTGGGTCGTCCACCAGAGCTTGCCTCCCAGGGGTGGCAATGTGCGTCGGGTGATCGGACTGGTCGAATGTGATGGCAGTTTGAGACCACTTCAGGTAACTGGGTGTTGCTGGGGCAACCATGTTCACCTCGCGGTTAATGACTTTCAGTCGACTTTTGCTCTCGACATCGGCAAAAATCATCAGGGTGGAATTGACTTGGGGGTATCCATCGTCACTTTCTTCCTTGTCCTCAACTCTGTCCGACTCTTTTTCTTTGTCTTTGGGTTGTTTGCCCTGAAACTGCTGGATCAGGAGTCGACACTGTCGAGTGGTATGCTTTGGGTAAATGAAATTACCCTCTTCATCTTTCTTGGTGTGGATGTGGCATGGCAGATCCAAAACATCATTTCCATCTTGATCCTTGACTTTCTTGGGCTTCCAGGGGCCTTTGGGTTTTCCCTTGAAGTTTCCCTGGGCTACGGCCAGGGCCTCCCCAGGAGCGGCTGGCTCGGCCTTCCGCTTCTGTTTCCGACTGGAATTTCCTTCGGTTTCTTGGGCGACTGCCTTGAGCTTGCCGCTTTGGAGTCGATCTTCGTCTTCACCATTAGCGTACTTGGTGGCAATCTCCATCATCCGATTCAGAGACATCTCTCCAGTTCGACCAAACTTCATATTCAACTCTCTGTATTTAACGCCTTCCTTGAAGGCACAAACTGCTTGATGGTCTGGCACATTCTCGACCATGTGATGCAGTGTGATCCACCTCTAGATGTAATCCCTCAGTGTTTCATTCGGCTTCTGTACGCAGGACCTCAACTCTGTAAGGCCTGCAGGTCGCTTGCAGGTTCCTTCAAAGGTTGTGACAAACACTCGGGAGAGGTCCTCCCAAGTGTAGATGCTGCTGGGTGCCAACTGATTCAGCCACGCTCTGGCTGAGCCCTCTAACATGAGAGGCAAATGCTTCATGGCCACCTCATCATTGCCGCCGCCAATCTGTACAGCCACTCGGTAATCTTCGAGCCAAGTGTCAGGCTTAGATTCACCGGTGAACTTGCTGACCCAAGTCGCCAGCCTAAAGTTGGGAGGAATCACTGCGGGCCTGATGGCTCGACTGAAACACTCTGGCCCTGAAACACGTGCTCTGCTGCCGGCGGGCGCATCTCTGCTCTGGCCTTCCCGATGAGCCATGTTCCTGTCAACCAAGCCTTGAACGAGGACAGATCTCACATCAAAGCCTGGGTCTCTGGGGTCGACTGGAATCCTCTGCCCAACACTATGAGGGCGTCTGTCATCTTGTCGTCGAGGCACATATGACCCACTCCTCGGGGGAGGGGTTGGCACTCGACGTCGGTCATCACGGTCGAATCGGTGATCATACTGCTCATTCCTCCTGTACTGATCATGCCGGTCGCCATGTCCCTCACGCCTCGGGGGCGATCTCGGGCTATGAGCCGACTCGACTGTACCCGTTGCGACGGATCGACTGTGGATCCTGTTCCGCGACTGAGAGACAGCAGAATTCTGGTTTCCCGCCGCCCGGAGCAGCGCTCTGATCTGCAACAAGCCTCTGCCCACCTTCGACTGGGAGGGCTGAATTGATTCTGCTATACGGGCCACAGCGGCCAAATTCTGAACTGGGGTTCGGTATACCTGCGGCGGCGGGAAGAGATGACGCTGACTGGACTCGGGAGCTTGCTGACGTCGACTGGACTCGGGAGCCCGCTAACGCGCTTGCTCATCGAGTATCCGCTGGAGATTCTCCAGTCGAGTGCGCTCGGCCAGGTTAGCCAAGCGCGCGTCCTCCAAGGCCCGGGCCTCGGGGGTTTCTCCGACAATAGGAGTGTGGAGCGCGTCCATGTTCCGACGGCGAAGCTCCTCTCGCTGTAATGATGTGAGAGGTTCGGGGAGATACTCATCGTGGGGATGCGACGGGTCGCCCCCACCCGCGCCTCCACCAG
Organism: Triticum aestivum; assembly: GCF_018294505.1. NCBI lineage: Eukaryota > Viridiplantae > Streptophyta > Magnoliopsida > Poales > Poaceae > Triticum > Triticum aestivum. The sequence goes on from NC_057812.1 coordinate 46,255,115, forward strand.
CGCGAGGGAAACCAGGAGGACTGTGCGTCCCATCGACCGCCAGAACCTCAGCTGCCGGGTCGCTGTTGTCGCACTCGGATGCGGTCTCCGCGAAGCCAGTCAACAGGTCAAACAGGTCGCAGAGGGATTCGTCGGGCTCGATCGCCGCGACTTGTGGGGTGGCCGACTGGCGAGCCACGACATGTCTCACCCACCTTTGAAGTCTCGACCGACCGGAGCGCTTGCGCCGGTGGGAGACAGAGCGGGGAGACGATACGGGGGCCGACCGATATTGGGTCGACGGTTGCCGCAGGAGGACGCCACGAACGCATGTGCGGAAATGCGTCGCACCACGGACGGGGAGCGCGTCGATGTCGAGTGGCACCTCCTGAAGCCAGGCGGAGTCGTCGGCGATGAACGTGAGCGCGCCGAGACGGATCTCGCGGCCCTCCACCAAAACTCCGTACGAAACCATGATCAAAAGGATCGGAAAAATCGCAACTTCTCCAATCAGGCGCTAAGATTGCTGCCCCATGGTGGGTGCCAACTGTCGTGGTTCTAACTCTGACAGTGATGTAGGGGGGTATGTATGGAGAGGCTAGATCTCAGCTATTGGGAAGTTGTAACACACCAAGATGTACAAGTTCCGGCCCTTCGCGGAGGAAGTAACAGCCCTACGTCTCGGTGCCCAGGGGCGGTCGATTGGATTACTGGCGTGTGAATAACAGGGGTGCGAACCCTTCATACAGAGAAGGGGGTGGCTTATATAGAGTTCGCCGGCCCCCTCCTGCCCTCAGTAATGCAGGGTTTAAGGTACATTTAAGGTCGGGCGTTACTGGTAACGCCCCAAATAAAGTGCTATAATGACCATAAAGACTACTTAACAGCTGACCGTTTACCTGCGGAGTGACTACAGGTCTCCTGGCGGTCGAGTGGTTGGCTTCATGGTCGAGTGATAGCCTGCAGGTCGAGTATCTTGAGTCCGTCGAGTGGGATACCTTTAAGTCGATTGAAAGGTGACTTCTCCTAGGGATGTCCTAGGGTAGGACTCTTAGGTCAGGTCCGTGTCCCCACCCTAGGTACATGTCTTCATCAGCCGCCGCCACCGCTCAGCCGTGGCCCTCAACTTGCCTACGCTAGGATCTTTATTAGCTTCATCCATGCTGGTGATGAAACATCTAAGAGCTGCACTTTCATGCAACAACCTCCGTGTCGCTCTCCTTCAATAGTCTGTACTATGGCATGCAGATCAGGGTAAACGAGGTTGCAATCTCAGCAGGTGCATGCACTCATGGATGGAGCTATGTACATATTTGATGGTATTTGTATTTGTTGGATGACTTGCCTTACTGTTTCTTGTGTGTAGAAGCATGTGATATATTGAGGGAAACGGATGCAATTGATTGGTGAACTGGGACACAGTCCACCGGCTAATGAACCTGGAAGCTTAGAATCTCTATTCAGAATTAGAGATGTGCGCGCTCAAAAATTTAGATGGCTTTGTGTCCAACAAACTGATTTAATGAGGTTTCCAAAGAATATCTTCTTAGTGTATTTCAGCACTCCGTCTTCTGTGTCGATTGGTAACGGAGATAACTTTCTATTATGGCAGGATTATTCAATCAATGAGTTGTCTATGCCTAATATGGTACTGGTACGTGGCAAGTACTCCCTCCGTTCGGAATTACTTGTCTCGAAAATGGATGTATTTAGAACTAAAATATATCTAGATACATCCATTTCTGCGACAAGTAATCCCGAACGGAGGGAGTATGTTATAAATGCTCCATCTATTTCTGCACAATATATACAACTTAAAATCTCTTCTCAGCATCGGCAAATGCAAAACAAGGTCGAGGAAGGATACATAGTTGGCCGGCATTGTGTGCAACTACATGACTAAGACCATGGTAACCGACACATGTTGTGCATGGCTCGGAGATTTTCTTTTTATAACATGTTTATACCTGCAGGTTGATGCTCAGTTAACACAAGCTTTTCATTTTTCTACAGAAACAAAGGCAAGTTGATGTCGTTCTTTTCGTGGGCTGCATGTTCCTCTCTCCGGACATTAATACTGCAGTAGTTGAACCAAACGTTGAGACAGCGAGACCATTCCTGCTATTTCGTTTGAGTATCTGTAGATACTAGATGCATTATATATAATTGTAAACCATCCTAGCTTCCTCAGTTAGCAAAAATAGACACGTCTATGTAAGAAGTTTGGGATATGTCCTAGCTCTGTCCGGTTCATTATATGATTTAACACGAGCTCTACCATGTTGACATAATTCAATTCATTAGTGTTCGAGGTAGAATCATTGTTGAGGAAATCGTTAACTGGTAGCTGCTCGGTTGGCTAGCGAGTAGGGGATTAATCGACTAATCGACAACTTAATCGGCCATTTAATCAATTAATCGGACGGTTTTTCGGTTTATCGGCTACTCGGTGACCCTATGAGTAGAGATTAATCGGCAAGTTAACTGGTTAATCGGATGAATTCTTGAACAGTGGGTAGAATACTACAGTTAGGATTAATTTCATATGCACAGGCATATACATTCTCTTCACATCGACGAGTGGATTTATCCCATTAAAAATTTGTGAGATGTGTAATGGTTAGCGTACAAGATCTGTCTTAACTTCAGTTTTTTAGTAGATGAAGCACAAGATCCACACTGAGATGAACATTTTGATGGAATTGTGAAGCATCAGATACACTAATATTTTTTTTACAAATATGTCTGTCGACAAAAAAGAGGTTCCTGATATCTTTACTTGGTTAGGATTTGCTGACCAAAAATAAAGGATGGCCACAAGTGTATATCATATATTGATTTATATAATAATTAGTTCCACGTCAGCAAAGGAGCTCTTCAGTAGGTACTGGATAATCAAGTTGAAGTTCAACATATAGTTCAGAACCTTCACATTCTCACTGTTTCTGTCATATCATATCTCTACGCAGCGTGTGGTCATAATTTAGATCATTGATCTGATGTTGCTCATCTTTCAAGTAGAAAGTTTGTGCTATAGCCTATACTTAATCATGGACGGATTTTTCCAAGAGGAGTCTGTTCTTTGTTATAGTTCTTTATCAAGTTCGAACATATAACTCACTCAGTCTTGCCTATTTCCAGTTACAATGCTCATGTCAAACTAGGACCAGCTCCTGATTTTTTTAGTTATCATAGTATTTACTACTAGAAGAAAGAATTAGTATTTATTACTAGAAGAATGACTTTACCTCAACTGGATATATACGTGACATGTGTATAAGATGTGTGAGAAACATCGCTGCACAAAGTGTTGAAGTCTAGATTGCACCATTTACATTCTATTGTTATATCAACTGACCTCACTCTTTTAATATGCTTGGCTGACAATATAGCTGTAGGATAAATTCTCCTTACTAAAAATACACTTCCTTTGTGTTAAAGTTGTATGTAGGTCATTTAGTGAATGTCTGGAAAGTACACAAATGGTTTATGATTTGTATTCAAATATTTTTGTTGATTTTCTTATAAGAAAATCCCTTGAACCCTAAGATGCACTTTTATCAATGGAGGAAGGCCCATGCAATATCTTTCATGAAACGTAAGAAGGAGCTACACTTTAATGTAGTAAACAACAAAATATAGTAAATGTTTTCAAAAAATTCTGAATTTTTTTTGTAGAAGTTTGTGTTAGTGTCGCAAGCATTCTTGAAAATTTTCATGTGAAACGGAGCAGCGGCATTTCGCGTGGAGAAAAAAAAATTGGGGGTGACATTTTGGGGTAACATTTGGTGTTTATTTTGATTTACTTCACAGACCAAAATGTTTAATCTTTTTGCCGACAAATTTGTATGTAGCATTTGGATGTGAGAAAGAACACATATAATTATTTTGACATTTCAAAATATTTTCGCACGCAGGAGCGCGCTCTCCCAGGAGCACCAACGGATTTCCGTGCTACCGTAGACAACTGGTCCAAGAGGAGTTGTTTATGGCAAAGCAAGTCTGTGAGTCAGGAGAAATATATGTCCCTCGAACAAAACATTCCATGTCGTGAAGGAGGCATCCCGATCCGTGGATAGAGCATAGAATGAGTACCAAATTAATCATGAAAATTTATTGACATGGGAAAAACAAACCCTAATGTTAATGATCTATAACAAACATAAAGTATATATTTTTGAAAATCTGCTTGCGCACATGAATTAAAGATGTATCTCGCACACGTGATATTCTATTTACCATAATTTTGCGCTGACTATAGAACTATATTATTTCCAGCTGCATAGCTAAATAAGTTTGTCTATGTAAACATAAATTTTATTCCAAGAACTTAAAACAAATCAAATAATATATTCTCAAAATTTAGCTTCATAAAATCCTAGCCCGCGCATCGAGTGGGCCACTTTGCTAGTGGAATAAATTTCGACCCAAAATTAAAATGCCACAAACTACACACCGTGGGGAATATACTAAAAAATCCCACAAAAAATTAGAAACATCCAACCATTTATTTAGAAGACTAAACATTTATAGCCATTAGATGTGTTTTAAGTGAAAATAATTACCCACCATTGCCATTATGAGGGAAAACGTTTTGCCATGATGACATGCATAGGAATTTGCTAAAAAAACATGGATGACGTGGGTGCATAGGACTTTCCAACAAAAATAAACCTAAGCTACATGTATCACGTGGGCTGTGGAAAAAAAATATCCCTACCTAAGCTACATGTATTACACGGGCTGAGAAAAAGAAATATCCCTTTAATATTCCATCTACTGTACATGATGACATGCATAGGACTTTCCTAAACAAAAATGCATGCTGTGGGTGCACAGGACTTCCCTCCAAAAATAAAGCTAAGCTACATGTATCACGTGGGCTGAGGAAAAAAAATATCCCTTTGATATTCCATCTACCGTAACTTCTCCAGTTCCTCCTCACGATGACCCTGTCGCTGCTGCCGCCGCCATCGCTCAGCCGTGGCCCTCAACTTGCCTACGCTAGGATCTTTATTAGCTTCATCCATGGCTGGTGATGAAACATCTAAGAGTTGCACTTTCGTGCAACAACCTCTGTGTCGCTCTCCTTCAATAGTCTGTACTATGGCATGCAGATCAGGGTAAACGAGGTTGCAATCTCAGCAGGTGCATGCACTCACGGATGGAGCTATGTACATATTTGATGGTATTTGTATTTGTTGGATGACTTGCCTTACTGTTTCTTGTGTGTAGAAGCATGTGATATATTGAGGGAAACGGATACAATTGATTGGTGAACTGGGACACAGTCCACCGGCTAATGAACCTGGAAGCTTAGAATCTCTATTCAGAATTAGAGATGTGCGCGCTCAATTAGATGGCTTTGTGTCCAACAAACAGATTTAATGAGGTTTCCAAAGAATATCTTCTTAGTGTATTTCAGCACTCCGGCTTCTGTGTCGATTGGTAACGGAGACAACTTTCTATTATGGCAGGATTATTCAATCAATGAGTTGTCTATGCCTAATATGGTACTAGTACGTGGCAAGTACTCCCTCCGTTCGGAATTACTTGTCTCGGAAATGGATGTATTTAGAACTAAAATATATCTAGATACATCCATTTCTGCGACAAGTAATCCCGAACGGAGGGAGTATGTTATCAATGCTCCATCTATTTCTGCACAATATATACAACTTAAAATCTCTTCTCAGCAACGGCAAATGCAAAACAAGGTCGAGGAAGGATACATAGTTGGCCGGCATTGTGTGCAACTACATGACTAAGACCATGGTAACCGTCACATGTAGTGCATGGCTCGGAGATTTTCTTTTTATAACATGTTTATACCTGCAGGTTGATGCTCAGTTAACACAAGCTTTTCATTTTTCTACAGAAACAAAGGCAAGTTGATGTCGTTCTTTTCGTGGGCTGCATGTTCCTCTCTCCGGACATTAATACTGCAGTAGTTGAACCAAACGTTGAGACAGCGAGACCATTCCTGCTATTTCGTTTGAGTATCTGTAGATACTACATGCATTATATATAATTGTAAACCATCCTAGCTTCCTCAGTTAGCAAAAATAGACACGTCTATGTAAGAAGTTTGGGATATGTCCTAGCTCTGTCCGGTTCATTATATGATTTAACACGAGCTCTACCATGTTGACATAATTCAAGTCATTAGTGTTCGAGGTAGAATCATTGTTGAGGAAATCGTTAACTGGTAGCTGCTCGGTTGGCTAGCGAGTAGGGGATTAATCGACTAATCAACAACTTAATCGGCCATTTAATCAATTAATCGGATGATTTTTCGGTTTATCGGCTACTCGGTGACCCTATGCTTAGGGATTAATCGGCCAGTTAACTGGTTAATCGGATGAATTCTTGAACTGGGGGTAGAATACTACAGTTAGGATTAATTTCATATGCATAGGCATATACCTTCTCTTCACATCGACGAGTGGATTTATCCCATTAAAAATTCGTGAGATGTGTAATGGTTAGCGTACAAGATCCGTCTTAACTTCAGTTTTTTAGTAGATGAAGCACGAGATCCACACCGAGATGAACATTTTGATGGAATAGTGAAGCATCAGATACACTAATTTTTTTTTACAAATATGCCTGTCGACAAAAAAGAGGTTCCTGATATCTTTACTTGGTTAGGATTTGCTGACCAAAAATAAAGGATGGCCACAAGTGTATATCATATATTGATTTATATAATAATTAGTTCCACGTCAGCAAAGGAGCTCTTCAGTAGGTACTGGATAATCAAGTTGAAGTTCAACATATAGTTCAGAACCTTCACATTCTCACTGTTTCTGTCATATCATTGATCTGATGTTGCTCATCTTTCAAGTAGAAAGTTTGTGCTATAGCCTATACTTAATCATGGATGGATTTTTCCAAGAGGAGTCTGTTCTTTGTTATAGTTCTTTATCAAGTTCGAACATATAACTCACTCAGTCTTGCCTATTTCCAGTTACAATGCTCATGTCAAACTAGGACCAGCTCCTGATTTTTTTAGTTATCATAGTATTTACTACTAGAAGAAAGAATTAGTATTTATTACTAGAAGAATGACTTTACCTCAACTGGACATATACGTGACTTGTGTATAAGATGTGTGAGAAACATCGCTGCACAAAGTGTCGAAGTCTAGGTTGCACCATTTACATTCTATTGTTATATCAACTGACCTCACTCTTTTAATATGCTTGGCTGACAATATAGCTATAGGATAAATTCTCCTTACTAAAAATACACTTCCTTTGTGTTAAAGTTGTATGTAGGTCATTTAGTGAATGTCTGGAAAGTACACAAATGGTTTATGATTTGTATTCAAATATTTTTGTTGATTTTCTTATAATAAAATCCCTTGAACCCTAAGATGCACTTTTATCAATGGAGGAAGGCCCATGCAATATCTTTCATGAAACGTAAGAAGGAGCTACACTTTAATGTACAAGTGCCATATAAGAAGTAAAGGAGCATTGCTGTTGAGAATGACGGTCTGGCTCTCCGGAGCGTGCGCTCGCGTGTGAATAGTAAACAACAAAATATAGTAAATGTTTTCAAAAAATTCTGATTTTTTTTGTAGAAGTTTGTGTTAGTGTCGCAAGCATTCTTGAAAATTTTCATGTGAAACGGAGCAGCGGCATTTCGCGTGGTGTAAAAAAACAAATTTAGGGTGACATTTTGGGGTAACATTTGGTGTTTATTTTGATTTACTTCACAGACCAAAATGTTTAATCTTTTTGCCTACAAATTTGTATGTAGCATTTGGATGTGAGAAAGAACACATATAATTATTTTGACATTTCAAAATATTTTCGCATGCAGGAGCGCGCTCTCCCGGGAGCACCAACGGATTTCCGTGCTACCGTAGACAACTGGTCCAAGAGGAGTTGTTTATGGCAAAGCAAGTCTGTGAGTCAGGAGAAATATATGTCCCTCGAACAAAACATTCCATGTCGTGAAGGAGGCATCCCGATCCGCGGATAGAGCATAGAATGAGTACCAAATTAATCATGAAAATTTATTGACATGGGAAAAACAAACCCTAATGTTAATGATCTATAACAAACATAAAGTATATATTTTTGAAAATCTCCTTGCGCACATGAATTAAAGATGTATCTCGCACACGTGATATTCTATTTACCATAATTTTGCGCTGACTATAGAACTATATTATTTCCAGCTGCATAACTAAATAAGTTTGTCTATGTAAACATAAATTTTATTCCAAGAACTTACAACAAATCAAATAATATATTCTCAAAATTTAGCTTCATAAAATCCTAGCCCGCGCATCGAGTGGGCCACTTTGCTAATGGAATAAATTTTGACCCAAAATTAAAATGCCACAAACTACACACGGAGGGGAATATACTAGAAAATCCCACAAAAATTAGAAACATCCAACCATTTATTTAGAAGACTAAACATTTATAGCCATTAGATGTGTTTTAAGTGGAAATAATTACCCACCATTGCCATTATGAGGGAAAACGTTTTGCCATGATGACATGCATAGGAATTTGCTAAAAAAACATGGATGACGTGGGTGCATAGGACTTTCCAACAAAATTAAACCTAAGCTACATGTATCACGTGGGATGTGGAAAAAAATATCCCTACCTAAGCTACATATATTCACTAGTGCAGAACAGGGCAATAGCACCGGTTCGTAAGGCCCTTTAGTGCCGGTTTCGAAACCGGCACTAACATTTCGGCACTAAAGCCCCCCCCCCCCTTTAGTACCGGTTCAGCACGAACCGGTGCTAAAGGGCAACCACGTGGCACGAGCCAGCTCCGGGGGCCGGGAGCCCTTTAGTACCGGTTGGTAACACCAACCGGTACTAAAATGTTTGGGGGATTTTTGGTTTTATGATTTCTTTTTCATTTAATTTTCTGTTTTCCA
>NC_057812.1:46264461-46266079 GCF_018294505.1 Triticum aestivum
CATCAATGTCTCACAAACCACCATATTAATTTACACATACACACATGTATAACTATATACAATTTCTCCTACATATGCATGTTGCTTTCGGAGCCAGTGGCATTAGCCTAATTGGTGCCTTCGGAGCACGATGACAATTGGAAGTGGTTCATGACATGTTAGATGGGGGCGGTAGCGGGTAATAGTATTCTCCCTTCGGATTTATGACCTGGTCGAGCAAAAATCCCGCTATTTCCTCTTGAAGTGCTTCTACGCGCTCCATTTCTAGGAGCTTGTCCCGCACCTCTTTGAACTGTTAAGAAGGAGATCAATATGCATCTGTATTAGTTGTGTGACTAGATATCGATAATGGTGTAAAAATTGTGAATAGTGTTCTGACAAGCGTACCCATTCCTGTCTTTGAGATCTGGTCCTTTCGGACACCATCATGCGAATGTTCTCGCAAACGCAGTATGCACACAGATTAGTCCCCTGCGCCTGCTTCAGGGCCTTTATTACGAGAATGGAATTTAATTTGATCAGATAATAATTAATCAAGCATGATAACTAAAGAGATGGCAGCTAGCTAGCTAGCTAGTACTACTTAATTACTTACCTTGGATCGAAACCATTTCAGCTGTGGTTTCCATTCGCCTTCCGTGACGCTGATGAACCTTGCCCAAGCCCTGCCCGCCGACAAAGAAAATGAATAAAGGGGTTATTAAATAGTTCATATCATGAAATGACGAACTAAATAGGCCGAGATATATAGTTAATAATGATTGAAATTACCTGTTGACTATCCCATACAAGATGTTGTAGTCACTATTTGCTTTAAGTAGCGAGTCCAGTATTTCAACTGTTCCGGCGTCAACTTTAATGATACACAAGATTCAGTGAAATCTACATGCACACACGTTTGCATGTCTTAATTAAGCGGGCATATGTAAGCAAAAACATGTAACTAGCTAGTAGGCAAAAACAGAGAATTTGTAGTACAAGAAAGTGTGACTCACTCGAAGTTGTAAGGAAGTAGTATATCTTCATTGTATTTGAGGTGCTTCAAGAACTCTAGCATGCTGTCCTCTACCTGCTTTTCATAATACTTGCTCATTTTCCATGTGTATTGATTAACGGTGTTTGGGTCAATGAACCCAATGCCATAGCGTCCACCTTTTCTCATTTCATACATCTTCATCCTGCATAATACCACAGAAAAGAATATAGTGAGGATAATTACAGGTAATGATTGATCAAAAGGATCACTACAGATAGCTTGAGACTTAAATTACAGAAAGAAATCACTTACACACAATAGCAACTGACGATAGATTTGTCGAGTGCGTCTTGATTGTATAACTGAAACAGTTCAGAATACTCAACGGCCACAGCTTTCTCATGGTAGTATTGATCCTTCTTGGCATACACCATGAGGGACTCTCGATCAGATCTCTTGGTAATGTCCATGTACCATTGATGCAATTCATACATTCTTGTTGGGAGCTTCTTGACATCTTCTGGCTTGACCAAAGGTTGGCCCCGGACATATTTCCGTTTTATTTCCTCCTCTGTAATCACAGGCATGTCCTCGATCTCGAGGAGTTGTCCAACAGTGATCTTGAGTTCTTCAGCCTGCATT
>NC_057812.1:46266383-46269805 GCF_018294505.1 Triticum aestivum
GTTTTCCCGCATTTTTCGACAGCTGCTTGTTGTTTGCTCGAGCTTGAGCTCGCCTCCTTCTGTAGACGTTGTCGATGTAACTTCCTGATGTGGCGCTCATCGTCTGTGTCAACATGCTTAGGAGCTGGTGGTTGAGCCATACGAACGAAGTGGTCAACTACTTCCACAGGCACTTTCTCCCTTGGCGGCGGTGGCGGTTCCGGTCCAAAATGGGCGTCGACTTCTGCCCGCACTATGGCATTGGTTTGCTCCTCAGTCCTGTCGTAAGCCCTCACAGGAAGAGGAGTAGTGAGGTTTGGACCATATTTATATCGCTTGCCTCCGCCTGTACTTCCTGTACTATGACCTCGACTGGTACCTCTACGCACCATAGCTGTGGGGTGTCTCTTCTGCGATTGCTGAGGCGGCGGAGACGGCTGATGGGGCTGAGTTGGACGAGGAGGAGTGGCCTGAAGCTGTGCCGGACTTGGAGGAGGAGTGGCCTAAGGTTGTGCCGGACTTGGAGGAGGAGTGGACGTCTGACGCTGTGTCAGACTTGGAGGAGGAGTGGCTTGACACTTTGCCGGACTTGGAGGAGGAGGAGTGGCCTCATGCGTTGGTGGACTTGGAGGAGCGGGAGTCTGCTGACTCGGTGGCGGACTTCGACGAGGAGTTGGGTGACGCGGTGTCGGTGGCCTTCGAAAAATGATGCAATCCTTTCTCCATAGGATGATACGATGTTTGGCATCTCCGAGTGTGTGCTCCTCATCACCTCCAGGAATGTCAAGCTCTAGCCCCGAATATTGGTCCACCACCTCATCAACCAAGACACGAGCATAGCCCGCTGGAATCGGGTTGCAATGGAAGGTTGCCTCGGGGGAATTTGAAAAAGCAACGGCGTCCGCCACCTTCATGGATATGTTCTTCATTTTGAAGTGTAGCTCGCAGTTAGAGTTCTCCGTGATGTCATCCACGGGGTATCTATCCAGCACTACTGTGTCGCTCGGGGCGGAACCCACGCTGCTTCTCGGCATGGATGGGGCGGTGGTATCCAATGCTGGATCATTCGCTAGCTGCTGCAGCTGCTGAGACCCCCTTTGCTGGCTAAGTGAGTCGATCTGCTCCTGCTGCCGCTGGAATTTAGCTGCCAATTCCGCTTGACTTGCTTCTAGGCCTTGAAGGAGTTCATAGTCGAGCTTCCTTTGCTCCTCCTCCATCTTCCTCTTCTTCTCCTCCGCAATCTTCTTTCTCGCACGGGTTCTGTAGTTGGCATTCTAGTCCGAAAACCCCTCATACCACGGAATAGCGCCCTTGCCTCGTGTTCTTCCTCGGTGTTCAGGATTTCCCAGGGCACGCGTAAGCTCGTCATTCTCTCTGTTGGGCTGGAACACCCCCGATCGAGCCTCTTCTATTGCAACAAGTAGCGCATCGTCCGCTTTGTTCAGACATGCCTTCGTCGAAACATTGCCTCTCTTCGGGTCCAACTCCCCCCCATGCGCATACAACCAAGTTCTGCACCTGGGGGGCCAGCTCTTACTAACCGGAGTGACACCTGCATCCTCCATCTCTTTCTCAGACTTTATCCCACTTAGGCATTGCCACCGCGTAGCCACCTGGCCCCAGCTTATGGAACTTATCCTTTTTTCGGCATTCTTCTTGTTTATTCTCGACCGTTCCTTAGCTAATTCTGAATCCTTGAATTTCACGAAATCGTCCCAATGAGCATTTTGATTCTCTAGTATCCCCTCGAATACTGGAGTCTTCCTTCCTCCCTTGACGTACTTCTCCCACGTCATTCTCTTGTGGTTCTTGAATGCAACCGCCATCTTCCTAAAAGCAGCATCCTTGACTTTCCGCACGTCTGCTTCTGTGAAATTATCTGGTTGGGTGAAATGTTCCATGAGAGTATCCCAAAGCAGATTTTTTTGATTCTCGTCGACAAAAGTAACATCTGGACGTGGATTTGCTGGCTTTCTCCATTCTTGAAGGGAGATCGGGAGTTGGTCCTTCACAAGAACTCCGCACTGACGAACGAACTTGTCCGCAATCTTCTTAGGCGCTAATGGTTCGCCATTAGGTCTGATTGCCTTGATATTGTACTTTACGCCCTCCTTCAACTTTTTGTTCGGGCCTCGTTTCGTTCTTTTGCCTGAAGATTTGCTCGATCCGGATGGCTGAAAGAAGAAAGATATCGATTCGTTAATATATCTTCAACTCATTTAAAACATGCGATGATCACCAGATTCCTGCTTATATAAATATATATACCTTGCCGGTGTTTGTTGTTTCAGGATCAACATGTTCTTCATCGTAGTTCATGACTTCATCTTCTCGGTCGTCGTGATCGAATATCATATCACCCTCTCCGGTGTTGTTTAGAAACTCGGAGCCGTCAAAATCTTCTTCATTCTGATCATCATCTGGCCTGCGTATGATATCGAGCATGGTCTGTTCTCTCTCTCTGTCGGTATTGTCCGCCATAGCTTTTATTTGACTATGCCAAAAGAAATATAAAACAATTTAGTATAATCTCGAATAATAGATATAATCTCAAATACATCGTCTCGAATAATAGATATAATCTCGAATACATCATCTTGAATACATCACTAGCTAGCTAGCTAGCAAGCTAATAAAGATCGAATAGTACAGAGTAATCTAGGCCACTCGCGGTTCCTGAGGTGCGGGCGGTGGACACCCAAAGAGAAGGAACCATCACTGGATCATAGCTCGGGTGATCTCCCCAAAGAACCTGCCAGGTATTGGAGAACCTGACGTCCATAGCAACCATGTAGCGATGGACGTGCTCGTCCTCCTCCCTGACACGACGACGTACCACCTCCGGCGGGGCCGGCTCCCTCCGCACCGAAAGTGGCCCACGTGAATGCCACCAAAGGAGATGAGGGTCGACGATGGGACCCGGGGCCGGGTTCCTCACCAAGCGTCGCGCCCCTGAAGGTAGCACCTCCAAGTGCCAGCCCGGCGGAGCCCAGTCCCGGACATGGGTCCTCTGAAGCAGGACGTCGTCGCGGACGTGTCGACGGCGAGGATGCGGGCCGGGCATCGTCGACAACAAAATACTATATGCCGCAAAAGTAAAGTAACATTTTTTAAATGATGGATTGTGATGATTTCATATATGCAAATTCTAAATTTTATAACTAAAAATATAAGAAACTAAAAAAACATCTATCATCGTCTAACAATTTGAAATTAATCTAATTCATCTAGGTAGCTAAAACTAACATTTCCAAAATTTCTAACATTTCTATATAACTAACATTTCTATAACATTTGACATTATATATATTATAACTAACATTTCTACATACTATTTGACATTAATCTAATCTAATTAATTAATTCATCTAAAACTTTGTATGAAAAACAGAAAAACAGAAAAATTGTGTGTGTGTGCGCGTCTAGTGTGTGTGTGTAGTGTG